>NC_066628.1:5703332-5850524 GCF_025201925.1 Gopherus flavomarginatus | reverse complement strand
CTCTGACATTTCAGGGAAGGTCACCTATTCTGGGCCCCCCCTGGTTATTCAGCAATGCCTGCATATTCTCTCTCCTCTTTCCCCCCACCCCAGGATCGCCATGGGGCTCACAATGAGGTGGAGCCGCTGTGCGTCCTGGACTTCTATATCCACGAGTCACTGCAGAGGCACGGCTACGGCAAGGAGCTCTTCCAGTGCATGATGCAGGTGAGAGCCGGGGCCCAAGGGAATTGCTCTGTCTGGGAGGGTCCCTCTCACCCCTTTCCTGTCTCCCTGCCACACCAGGTGGGAGGGTTTGGGGATCACCCGGACCAGTAAGGGGATCTGGCACCACCTGCCTTGTAAATTTGGCTTCTGTCGTGTCCTGTGCTATGGCTCAGAGGCCCGATTCCAGGCACAAAGGTCTCACCCTGGTTTCCACCTACCTAGTTACTCCTTGCAGGGTGACCCAAGTCCCCCCCTCCCCCCAACCTGTGTCCCTGAATTCTGAATTACCCCATACTTGCACCTTTCCCCTCTGGTTTCCCTCCGCCCCCCGAAGGGGTGAAATCTGCCCCGAGTTATCAGTTCCCTTTGTCACACAGGCTGCACCTGAGAGACCGGCTTGGGGGACAAATAAAGGGAAAAGTTGATTGAATAGAGAAATCGCAGACCCAAGGGGGAAATAGTGAGGGGAAGCCAACGCAGATGAGGCTTTATGCTTTATGCTCAGGCTTTATGCTTTTCTATTAGCCAAATTCCCTCTCCTAATGCCAGTTACCTGAACGGTTTCCCAGCATGCCCTCTGTCCTAGTGCGCCACAGACAGCGCCCTGCTTAGATGCCAGCCCTGGATAGCCTTCACTTCCTCAAGCCTTCTTCCTTTAGGACAAGCTTTGTGGTTCCCCCCACCCCCCGTCTGTGGGAATTCATGGTTACACAGTGTGTGGGAAACTCCCTCCTCCCCTAGTTTTCCAAGACGGGGGGTTTCTGGTCAGTTTCAGTGTCTTTCCATTAACTTCAGTGGTCCCCCATGATCTTTCCCTGGGCTGGCCAACGCTTGGTGCCCTTCCCTGCCTGATTGCTTCACCCTCCTGTTGGGAGGCGATGCCGTAGTTGCGTCCTGATTACAGTTACAGTTTTCTGAACAACACACATGCATATGATCATCACCAGAGCCGGTACACAGATCTCCTCACAGCCACCAAGTTCAGGCCACTACAAGCTTTCATTAAAGACCATCCTTGACGTATATTGATACACAGTAATATTGTTCACAACCAATGAACAGTCGCTTATTCTGAGGAGTTTAAACCGCCTGTTCTCCCCTTGGGCTCCTGACTCACAACGGGTGACCCCATTGATTCATCTGGGCCTGTATTCTCGCATCTTTAGGGGACCCCATTGTTCCATCTGAGCTTTCATCCCAGACCACTAGTCGGGCTGGTATCAGGAGTCTGTGACCAGGCCTGAAGCTGCTGGGAAGTGGCCAGTTAGAGGTGGTGGTTGTGACTGGGAACTGGGTTGAGGCTCACCAACTGCTTTCACATGTGGGCCAACAGGTGGGAACAACTTTAAGCAGCTACTGACCTGGTGCTGGAGTGGAATTGGTGCCTCCTAGAGGGGAAAGGGCCTGTGTCCCATTGCTTGCCCCCTAACCCAACCAGTCTCCCAACCTGGGACCAGACTGGAGCTGGCACCCCGTGGAGCAGGAAAGCCCTGTGTCCCATTCCTAGGGACCTATCAAATTCACGGTCCATTTTGGTCAATTTCACGGTCATAGGATTTTTAAAATTGTAAATTTCATGATTTCAGATATTTAAATCTGAAATTTCACGGTGCTGTAATTGTAGGGGTCCTGGCCCAAGATGATTGGGGGGGGGGGTCCAGTCACAAGGTTATTGTAGGGGGGGTCGCAGTACTGCTACCCTTACTTCTCCGCCTCTGCTGGTGGAAATGCTGCCTTCAGAGCTGGGCAGCTGGAGAGCAGCAGCTGCTGGCCGGGAGCCCGGCTTTGAAGGCAGAGCCACCACCAGCAGCAGCAGTAAGGACGGCATGGTATGGTATTGCCACCTTTATTCCGCACGGCTGCCTGCAGAACTGGGCCCTTGGTCAGCAACTGCCACTCTCTGCCATTCTCTGGCCGCCCGTTCTGAAGGCGGCCTAGAAGTAAGGGTGGCAATACCGTGACCCCACCTAAAATAATTTTGCAACCCCCTCTGCAATTCCCTTGTGGGTCAGGACCTGCAATTTGGGAAATGCTGGCCTCCTCCGTGATATCTGTATGGTACAGGGTAAAAGCCTACAAAAGACCAGATTTCATAGGGGGAGACCAGATTCCACGGTCCGTGACGTGTTTTTCATGGCCGTGAATTTAGTAGGGCCCTACTCATGCCCCGCCCCCTGAGCTAGTCAGTCCCTTAGCTGAAGATGTGGCTTGTGCCGTGGGTGTGTTTAATCTTGACCCTGTGGCCTTGACTAATCCCCGGTTGCATCTCCTCTCCGTCTGTCTGGCTGGCAGCGCGAGCGAGTGCAGCCCCACCAGCTGGCTGTGGACCGCCCCTCGGAGAAACTCCTCTGCTTCCTCCGCAAGCACTACAACCTGCAGGGGACCATCCCCCAGGTGAGTCTTGCCCTCCGGCTCCTCCCATCATCCTCTGGGGGGTGGGGGATGGACACACCCCATTGTGCCCAGGGGATGGCGGGGGGCATGTACTGAGTGATTTATTAGCTGCTTTCTTGGCTGCCAACCGTGCCGGGGAGCTGAAAAGGAGAAGGCTCTTGCCCCATTGGAGGGCCAGAGGGGCTGATTCTCAGGACCCCGCTCCTGGGCTTGGACGTGGCTTCAGGCCACCTTTGTCCTCCTGGAGCAGCAGGGGCCTGAGCATGACTGGGCAGGGCAAGGGGGAGGCTGGTGAAAGGCAGGTGTATGAGGGTATCCGGAGGGGGAAGGTGCTAGGGGAATGGGGGCAGGGGAGGCTGGCGCTGGGGAGGAAGGGGACGGAGGAGAGCGAAGCAGGGACTGGTGCTGAGGTGCAGTGGGGTCAGCAGGGAGTTAGGGGTGGGGTGGGGTGGGGGCTGGCAGCAGCCAGGGTTGCTGGCACCGGGTGGGGAAGTGGGGGCAGGGGGCATCAGAGGCAGGAGTTTCTCACTGTCCATGGCTTTGCTTCTCCCAGGTGAACAACTTTGTGATCTTCGAGGGTTTCTTTGCCGACCAGCACGGTGAGTGGCCTGGCTGTGGGTGGACCTCCTTCTCCATCAGCAAGGAGCGCTTCCCCACCATGCAGCCTGTAACCTGCACAGATCTGTGCCAGCTGGGGGCTGCTTTGATTGCAGCTGCAAAGTCCGGCCTGTCCCCTGGAGGTCAGCATTGGTCCTGCTACCCCACTGTGTAGGCAGGGCTACCCCAGAGGTCTGAGGTTTAGACCAGGGGCTAAGCCCACAAATCTGGAGGGCAAGTGGCAGCACCTAGGGGGCAGCAAATCTCCCAATCGGAGCAATAACAGCACCACTCAGTCCTGCTTTCCGCCTGGTGGTCCTGTCTCTCCACTGCCCTGTGGGGTTTCAGGGCTGAGGAGGGAGGTGCTCTTCACCCCCTTCCCGGACAGCTGGGCCAGCTAGCCTGGGTGACGATCAAAAGGCAAACAAAAATTGCGGTGTGGCCCCTTTAAGGCCAGGTGCAATCTGGGAGTTATAGTCCCCCCAGAGGGAGCTAGGGGACAGGACCTCGGCTGTATCATGCTTCTCACTTGGACAAAGGGCAGAATGGGAGACTGAGGCACGGAGCGGTGAAATGACTCACCCAGCAGGTCAGGTGGCAGTGCTGGAAATAGAACCCAGGTGTCCTGTGTCACAGCCCACTGCGCTAACCCTTAGGCAACCCTACCTGTTTGACTCCTGTTAAACTCTAGGCCTCAGCTCCCTCCCGTGTCCATGAGTTCCACAGGCTCCTGCTGACTTCGTTCATATCACCCAGAGGCAGTGGGATTTAACCCTTTGTGCTGCCTTCGTCTGCTCCTCCCGCTACTGATCATCTCAGAGCTGCGGTGGAGGGGCAGGAGGCAGCATTACTGAATGCCCCTGGAACTTAACCTTCCTCTATTTCTCCCCGTGCTCGTGCCCGTCTCGCCTAGAGAGCTTGTGCATTCTTAGCACGCCGAGATCCTCCCTGCCTGAGGTTCCTGGCCCCTATGCTGCCAGGCCTCCCGTCGCCCTGGGGTTGGCGCTCTCTCTAAGCAGCCTCAATGCTGTACAGAACGCGTACCGCCCCCTGAGTGTCTCCTCCCCTGCATCTAGGCCTCAGCCCCACACAGATGCCCCCTGTCCTCCTCTGTCCTGTGATGACCCCTCAGACCTTGGCTGATCTGACCCCATCCTGCCAGCTTCCCTGCCATTGCTTTGGCATCTCCGTGTGCAGAGCAAGTGGCACATTACAGCTCGTTGCCGTCTACGTAGCATATTCACCTCTGTGCAGAATGACAGACTGTTACCTAAGGGAAGTGTTATTGCAACCACAGCTGTAACACAGCCACCTCTGGGGTGGGCTGCGGCAGCGCCTTAACAACCAGGCAGCAAGATTTCACAGCCTAGTTCTGAAATGCGGCCACTTCTAGGGTGGGACAGCTGATTAACCGCCATGCCACAGTGCCACTCAGAGATAGTTTAACCAGCACTGAAATGCCACCACCTCTGGGGTGGGGCAATTGGATAACAGGCGTGCAGCGACACAGGGATCTCTCCCCTACCACTGTCTCGCCTTGAGGATGGGGCATAGCAGCTGTTTAATAGTCCTACCAGAGCATAGGGCCAGATGTGATGAATACAGTGACTAGCAGCTGTTTGGGACAGGAAGCAAAAAAGAATTTTTCTTAAAAGTGTAAGGAAGCTAGTGGAAGTGGGACTAGGAGGAGATGAATGAAGAGTGAGTACCTGCTTGAATGTGAGCAATCAGCACCTTGAAAGGACACTGCCCCCTGTGGATCAGCACTTACTGAGGGGAGAGTGCCCCCTACTGAGCCCCCACCCAGCTCCCTGCAGCACAGCGTCCCCTAGTGCCACATAGGGGCATAGAGGTCGAGACTTCCACTATTCCATCATTCACCCAGCACCATGCTCTGAGTCCTAACCTGTAGCAGCATCGGGAGCAGGCTGGCCAATCCAGCAGCTGTCTGTCGCCCCCTTGAGGCAACTCAACCACACCACGCCCTGCCGCCCAAATCCATCCTGTGCCAGGGTTGAAAGCTGTCATTGAAAGGCAGCCTGCAGGATCGAGCCCTGCAGTTCACCCTGCTTTGCGAGGAGGGGACGTGACGTTCTGAGCCGGGGACTTGCAGAGACCGACTGAATCATTGTTCCTATCTAGACGACTTTATCCCTGTCATGCGATTTCCATTCCCTTGTGTTTTCAAAACCCCGCCCCACTGGAACAAAGAGAGTCCTTTGTCTCCCACCCGCACCAAACAGGAAACTCAGGACAGCTGCCATTTCCCACCGGAAACACCCGCAGGCCACCATTTCAAATGGCCTCTGATTTCCAGCTCCTCGGTCGTGGGCTGCCCGACTCCAGACACCTCTGCCTGGCTCTCAGAGGTGCTGATCACCTACAATGCCACTTGTAGACCATGGGAATTGTGGATCTTCGGGCAAATCAGTTTAGCTGAGCACAGAGAAGGTGAAGGAGTGACTTGATCCTAGGTTGACCAGATGGCAAGCGTGAAAAATAGGGACACTTTCTTTTTCTGGGGCCGGCGGGTAGAGTTGCCTGTTTAAGACAAAGCTCCTAATCTTGGGACATCTGGTCACCTTATTTGATCACTGTCCAGCAGTACCTGCAGGGGGAAGAGAAAACTGATAGTAGGGGGCTCTTGAGTCTAGCACAGGGGGTCTCAAACTCTTTTTGCTGGGCCCCCCATTGAAAATATTTCAGGCTGTGCCGACCCCCCCCCTCACTCTTGGTACCAGATGTCGCTTTTGCAACATCGGTGCAAATCCCTACAGAGCTAAGTAACCGTACTATGCCCTCCTTACTTCTGCGCTGCTGCTGATGGCGGCGCTGCCTTCAGCTGGGTGCCCAGCCAGCTGCAGTTACTTTCTGGCCACCCAGCTCTGAAGCCAGCACTGCCACCGTGTAGCAGCGCAGAAGTAAGGGTGGTGTGGTATGGTAATGCCACCCTTCATAACTGGGCGGCCGAGAGTGACAGCTGCTGGCTGGGCACTCAGCTCTGAAAACAAGGAAAAAGGACGAGCGAGAGAAAATTACGGACATTTGTTCGTATTTCAAAAATCCACCCAGATGGAGCTTGGAGGACCAAAAAGGAGGTCATATCTGGGAAAACCCAGACGTAGGGTAACCCTATAATTTATGTGATCTCGTGACTGCCCTACAGTAGCCTTGAGACCCCCTTTTGAGTTGGTACCCCCAGTTTGAGAAACACTGATCTAGCAGACAGAGGTCTAACAGGAGCCAATGGCTGGAAGATTGAGACTGGTTCATTTTTACCGGTGAAGGGCATTAACTGCTGGCCCAGCTGTGCTCTGCTGGATTCTCCACCACCAGAGATTTTAAAATCAAGAATTGGTCCTTTTTTTTTCCCCCCCAGATCTGCTCTGGTTCAACCAGGGATCACTCCAAAGCCATTCTGTGGCCTGTCTTATCCAGGAGCTCAGATTACACGTGTCCCTTCAGCCCTTAGAAACTAGGAAGCAGCTGCTAGCTGGTAGAGGCCCAAACGTGCAAGGGAGGCTACAGTCAGAGGCTGCTCTTGGAAAGATTGGCCCGAGCGTCTCTGAAAACAGGGAGCGTCTCTGTGTTCTGGGTTTGGAGGCTCCCAGCACAGCGTGGTCCTGAGCGGTGACTGAGTGCTAGAGGAATGCTGATATAATAGTGATGGACGTTGCTTCTGCTCAGCCAATTCTGCTCGAATTAGACCCCTCCTGGCAGAAATGCTAATGCCCCTTGAGGCCATATCCTGTTCAGGGATGGGTGGGGGCCCTACACACTGCTTTGTAGGGCTTTGCCAAGTCTAGCAGTCAGTGTTTCAAGCAATGGGGGGCCTGTCCCTTTCTTCCGGGGTGGGGCAGCTGGGTAACAGCAGCACATTAGCACCGCACAGAGATTGCTCGTCAGATGCTGAGATGCAACCGCCTCTGGGGTGGGGCAGGGAGGGAACAGCTGCACAGTGATGCTGCACCAGGATCTATCATCCAAGGATGAAATGCAGCCACCTCTGGGCTGGGGTAGTTGGAGAACAGACGCACAGCGACGTGGCACAGGGATCAGCCAGCTAGTGCTGAGATGCAGCCACCTCGGGTGGGGCGCAGCATCTTTTTAACGGTGAACAGTAACAGCACACGTTTTGGAAAGGAAAGGAAACCCACAGGGTGCGGTGCTTAGAGAGGCAGTACAGTGCAATCAGCCATGGTGAGATTTGGCCAAGACCCCGGGGTGCGTTTGTGGTAGCGCTTACTAGCCCAGGACCCCATTGTGCTTGGCGCTGTACAGACCCAACCAAAGTGACGGGCCCCGCCCCAAAGAGCTGGCAATCAAAGTTAGGCCAGGAGTGATCACGACCTGGTTTGGAGCGCTCCGCGGGAAAGCCAAGGCTGCAAGCAGAGGCCTCGGCTGGCCCTTGAGCCGTCTGGTGAGCCCAGGATGGGTTTTAAACCTCCAGCTCTGGGATGTGGTAGTTACCCCTTCTGGCCTCCGCCTTTCTGGGACTGACCTTTCTCACCCTCTCCCTGCAGCTCCAGTGAGGAAGTTGCCTCCAAAACGTGCTGAGGAGGAGATAAAACCCTACTCTCTAACAGACCGAGAGTGTAAGAGACCCATTGCGCCGGCCCAGCGTGGGGGGCAGGGAATGGGACATGGGGCCTTTCCCCTCTTGGGGGCATCAACTCTGATCCAGCCTGTGGATGGGGGACTGGCAGGCTCAGGGGGTGGGGAATGAGATACAGGGCCTTTCCCCTCTTGGGGGCGCCGACTCTGATCCAGCCTGTGGATGGAGGACGGGCAGGCTCAGGGGGTGGGGAATGAGATACAGGGCCTTTCCCCTCTTGAGGGCGCCAACTCTGATCCAGCCTGTGGATGGGGGACGGGCAGGCTCAGGGGGTGGGGAATGAGATACAGGGCCTTTCCCCTCTTGAGGGCGCCAACTCTGATCCAGCCTGTGGATGGGGGATGGGCAGGCTCAGGGGGTGGGGAATGAGATACAGGGCCTTTCCCCTCTAGGGGGCGCTGACTCAGATCCAGCCTGTGGATGGAGGACGGGCAGGCTCAGGGGGTGGGGAATGAGATACAGGGCCTCTCCCCTCTAGGGGGCGCTGACTCTGATCCAGCCTGTGGATGGGGGACGGGCAGGCTCAGGGGGTGGGGAATGAGATACAGGGCCTTTCCCCTCTAGGGGGCGCTGACTCAGATCCAGCCCCAGAGGGAGGGGCAGAGCAGTCTGGTTGGCTCAGGGAGTGGGGAATGGGATGGAGGGAGTTGCTGTGATCCGGCTTGTGGATGGGGGACTGGCTGGCTCAGGAGTGTCCCCACCTAGGATGTGCCCCTCTGTTCCCAAACAATCCCAGGAGGTTTAGTGTGGCGCCCCTAGTGGCTGAGAAGAGGCAGCACTTGGCTGTAATGAACATCAAAGCAGGGGTTGAGGCTGCTGGACCTTGTGGGCCCCTAGCCTGACTAACCCACCCTGCACTGCCTAGTGTCACCACACAGGGGCCCCTGGACTCAGCAGGGCCGTGACAGGGGGTCCCCCGAAATGAGGCTGCTGGTACATGTGGTTTTCAGTATGTCCCTCCCTTCCCCCATTTGCTTTGACTGGAATGGGGGGGCCCCCAGAATGATTCCCCTTTCCCTTCTGCCCCCCAGCCCAGTTCCTGCACTGTCCCCTCCCCTTCTGCTTCCCCCTTTGCCTCCCTCACCCAGCGCATACCCCGGAGGGTAATTTACTGCCATGCGCAATGATCCCACGGCACCCACCAATCAGCTGTCAGCCACACTGCCCTCTCCAGGAGCCGCTCCCGCAGCTGTTGGGGGGGAACCCACCTCCCCTCTGATGGGGGAGGGCAGATTCCTGTCCCCTACTTTGGAGAGGACAGACTAGGAACCTCCACACACATACTGCTAGCTGGAGGGGTTCATCCCACAGCTACCACCACACAGCAGGGGCAGATAGACTGGGCTGTCTGTATTACGTTCTATCAATCTTATCTGGCCCCCATCACCATAGGATCTGAGCACCTCACAGTAGCCCTGGGAAACAGTGCCCTGCTATTATCTGCCTTCTGCAAATGGGGAAACTGAGGCACAGGGAAGCTAAGTGACTTTCCCAAGGTCATTCAGGGAGCCTGGGGAAGAGCCAGGAATAGATCCCAGGTCTGCTGAGGCCCAGACAAGCACCCTCCCCACTGGGCCATCCCTAGACAAGAGGGGGCTGAAAGCTGGAGAACAACCTGGGCCCCTCTTTCTTAACATGCCCTTATGTCACACATCCTGGGCCTCTCTAGCAACAGGAGGCCCCAGAACTCTATGACTCTGCAAGGTTCACCCGCTCCCACTTTTTTAATCCAGGAACCCGAGGGCCCCCAGGCTGTACCTGGGTTAGGAAGGGTGGGTGGGTATGGAGCAGGGCCATAGGGTCTGATCCTGGGCGTCTCCCTTCAGTCCTGAAGGAGGAGGTGGAGCCACCCTGGCCCTTCAACCAGTCGCATTCGCTGACCCGCTCCAGCAGCCTGGGGAACTCGCCAGTTCGCACCTGCCTCAAGCCCTTCCTCAACGAGCAGGAGCTGCTGCGGAACCTGCGCCTCTGTCCCCCGCACGCGGCCGCCCGCCACCTGCTCAACGGCGAGGAGGGCGGGCCGGCCGCCCAGAGGCGGAGAACCAGGTACGGGGTGGGGGATGTTGCTGCTCTAACCCTGACAGACTCAGCTAGCCTTGTACCTAGGAGCGTGGGTCCCTTTATGGAGGGCATCCTCCTGGGCAGTGCCCGGTCACAGGGATCTGGGTCATTCAGATCTGGGTGGCATCTGGTCACAGGGAGAGGGGCGGCATCCGATTATGGGTGGATTCCATTAGCAGGACACTTGGCTGCTTGTCAGCGCCCGCTCCTGGGGATTTGGGATCTGAGCTGCCAGGCGGTGCCCAGTCCTGGAGATCTGGGTCGCTGGGCTTTTGGGTGTCATCCAATCCCATGAGATCTTGAGAATCTAGAACACAGGCTGGCCTCTGGTCCTACAGATCTTGTATCTGGGCTGCTGGCTGACATCTTGTCCTGGCAATTTGGGGGATGTGGGTGCAGGGTGGCATCTTCTGACTCAACCAAGAACCATGGGTGGGGGCGGTAAGGGAGACAGTGACCCTCCTCCTCATTCTCCTGGCCCTCTGTTTTGAACTGCGCTAATGCCCAGCTGCTCAGCTCTGTCCCCTCCCCCAGTTACCAGAAGGGGCATCTGCAGGCTGGATGTGGGGCCTCCCTGCTCTGGGCCAGACTCAGTGGGGCTGTGAATGTGGGAGAGTCTCTCAGCACCGGGGAGGTGGAAGCAGCAGTTGCGTCATTTGGCGAGCCCTGGCTTTACCACCTGCTTTGCATGCTTATCCTGATCCTGCACGTGTTGCACGCCCACCCCAAGTGCTGCCTTGGGGGGAATTGGCCTTATTTTCCCCTTCTCTGGGCTGTACCCATTCGCGCTGAGGCCCGGGTCCCTACCCACTAGGGTCGCCTGTTCGCTCTAATACCAAGTCGGTGCAGATTGCCCTCAATTTGCACGGGCCAGGTATCGAACTGGTGCTGTTTCCCCTGCTTTCACACGTCCGCACCGAGTGCTAGATTGGTGCCAGCTGCACTGGCTTTCCCATTTACAGCAACTCCCAGATTGGTACAAGGTGCACTAGTTTTGCATGTTCCCACTGAGTCACGGGTGGGTCTCTGTCACACTAGTTTTGTATGAGTGCCGGATCGGTGCAAGGAGACCTTCTTTCGCATGTTCACACCGAGTGCTGCATCAGCACAAGTTACACTCGTGTTGCACGCTGTGGTGTGGGATCTGTGCAAGCCACACTGATTTTGCATGCCAGGTTGGATCAGTATCAGCTGTGCTGATTTTGCACGCTCATGTTGTACACCACCATGTTGCATCCATGCCAAGTGCTCTGATTTTCCTCGCTCACCCTTTGCAGCTCAGATGTTGGATTTGTGTGAGCAGCACTGTTTTTACACGCTCACTGTTTGCACACACACATGTTGGATCTCTGCATACCTCACTGATTTTGCATGTTCACCTGTTGCACATTCAGATGCTGGATGTGTGCGAGATGCATTGATTTTGCACACTCAGAGGTTGGATTTGTGTGAGCCAGTCTGAATTTGCACACTCAACTTTTACATGCTCACATGTTGGATCTGTGCAAGCCAACTAGTTTTGCACACTCACTGTTTGCACGCTGGCATGTTGGACCAGTGTGAGTCACACCGCTTTTCCAGATTTGTGCTTTGCAGGCCAGGTTGGATCCGCCTCAGCTATGCTGCTTTTGCATGCTTGTGTTGCACACGATAGTGTTTGGTCCATGCGAACTACTCTGATTTTGCACACTCACACTTTGCCTACTCAGTGTGTTGGATCCATGTGGGCTGCACTGATTTTGCGGGTTCCCCCTTTGCATGGCCGGGGCCGGCTAAGTGCACCCACAGCTGGATCCTTGCAAGCTGCACTAACTTTTGCACGCTCGTGCTTTGCATGCCCAGGTCTGGATCAGTGCAAGCCGTGCTCTGAGCTGCTCTCACTTGACATCACTGCCAGCCAGTTTCAGCTCTGGGCTAGTCACCCAGCGTTGCCCCTTGCCTCTTGCTTTCCAGCCGGTTGGGGGGGTTATTCCCACTTTTTGCAGCGCGGTTGAATTTGGCCCAGCAGACCCAATGTCTGGCGCCTCTAGCCATTCCCACTGCACCTCCAGAACCGCACAATAGCTCAGCTCATCTGGCGACGCAGCTGGGATAAGAACCGCAAGTCACCAGCCATCTCTCTTTTTGGGTGGGGGGGAAGGGATCTTGTTTAGGTCACATTTCCCCCAGCCTGCCTGGAATCTAACCTGTCTTCTCTCTGTCTTTCTCTCTGCCCCATCCTCCCCCTCCCAGCTCCCTCACCCGCTCGGAAAACACCAGCCATTGACATCGCCGCTGTGTCCCCCACCCCCGCCCTGGCTTGGTCGTCCATTTGTGTCTTGAGAAGTTGGCGAGGGGGGGGGGTTTCAGCCCCATCGCTCCTCCCCAGCCCTTTTTTTATATTCTGGGGGGTGGGGGCGGGCTGGCGCAGACGCCGGGTTATTTCCAGGGCTCAGTGGGTGTTTTTCCTGGGCTGCTTGTTTTTCTATGGAATGATCCTAAAGCACCCTTCGAAGAGGGGTCCGGTCCCAATAGCACAGTAGCTCCCTCCTGCCCCCTTATTTTAAAATATGCCTATGTTGTACTTTGGATCCAGTGGGAAATCTGATTCTGATCGTCCCTCCTGTGCCAGATCTCGAAATGGGATCTGCTGCTTGGTAACAGATCAGATCCTCTCCCTTGTGTTTGTCTGTAGGTGGATTTAAAGGAAAGGATCCACTGCAAATTGGCAACTGCAGACTCAGAAATAGGACCCCCTTGTTTGTCTTGTGATCTAACTGGATCCACTATAGATTGCCAGTGGATTCAAACTAGATCTCCTCAATCCACTCTAGAACCAGGTCCCCTTGCAGGTCACCAATGGCTTACTTAAGGATAGAATCCATGTGTGTTCCTTAGTGGGTGGACCTAAAAGCGATCCACTAATTTGCTGACTTAAGAAGGGGATCCCTTTATTTTTCTGAGTGGTGGGATCTAAAAGGGATCACCAAATGCTAACCTCATCATCAGAAATAGGATCCCCTTGTGTTTCTCAATGGATCTAAGTGGGATCCAATGTGGGTGGAGTCTAGAGCAAGGTGCCCCTTGTGGTTCATGCTTGCTGGATTTAAAGGGTCTACTGCTGATCACCAATTACCAGTTATGTTTCTTAATTGGTGGATCTAAAAGGGATCTGCTGCAGGTCACCAATTCCTAGTTTTAAAATGAGAGCCCATGTGATTTGCAGTCAGTGGATTTTAAAAAATCCACACTTGCCCACCAACATAAGACTCTGAAATAAAGTCCCTTTGTCTTGAGTGGTTGCTGGATCTAAAAGGGATCTGCTGCCAATTACCAGTTGCTGGGTTCAAAATATGTCTCCTTCCTTGTTTCCCAGTGGCTGGATCTAAAAGAGATCCAGTGCAGATCACCAGTAGCTGACTCCAGATTAAGATCTGCTTCTGTATTCTCTTGAGTGGGTTAGAAAGGGATGTACTTCGTGCTGCCAACCACTGAAACCAAACTAAGATTCTTTGATTGGTGGATCTGAAAAGGGGCCCACCTTAGCAACACCCAAGACCGAGAGGCTCCTGCGTCCTCCAAAGGCGATCCGCTACACGTTGCCAATTGCTAAATCCAACAAATAGAGCCCGCCCCCAGCTTCCTGATTGGCTGGGTTGCCACATGGCTCCATTACAAATGCCTCCTAAAAAGATTGTCTGCAAATTGCCAGTGGCTAGAGCCTCAAGAGGGATCCACTATCTGCTGCCAGATCCCTCTGAGGGGTCCCTTCAGCTGACAGATCCATGATAGGGATCTACGGAGGATGCGGCCAGTAGCCAGATGCCCCCCAAAGGGAACCGCTGTTAATGACTTCTCAGTTATTTTTGCTCCAGTTCCCCTGAAGGCATCACAGCTGTTCATAGGATTAGAGTAGGGGGGCTTGAGAGCCAGGACTCCTCAGTTCTATCCCCAGTTTTGAGAGCACAACAGGGGCCTAGTGTGTTACAACAGGGGAGCTGGGAGTAAGGGATCTTGGGTTCTATCCCCAGCTCTGGGAGGGCAGTGGGACCTAGTGGTTAAAGCAGGAAGGCTGGGAGTAGAGAGCCCTGAGTCTCTTCACAGACTCAGTGTGTGAAACTGAGCAAGTCCTTTCCCCTCTCTGTGCCTCAGTTTCCCGATCTGTAAATGAGGATAAAATTAGGGCCCTATCTCCCAGGGATGTCATGAGGCTTAATGAAAGTGTTAATTAGTTAATAATTATTAACACTGGAAAACTTTGATTCTAAATCCTCCCTGACCGGAATCTGGTGCACTTATTTTTAAATTATATTAGAACCTAGAGGGCCAGCTGAGATCAGGGCCCTGTTGTGCTGGGCGCTGCACAGACACACAGCGAGAAACAGTCCCTGCTCCAGCTGAGATCAGGGCCCTGTTGTGCCGGGTGCTGCACAGACACACAGGAAGAGACAGTCCTTGTACCAGCTGAGATCAGGGCCCTGTTGTGCCTTGCCTCAAAGAACTGACAATCAGACCAGGCAGATAAGGGAAGGAGTGTTCTCCCCATTTTACAGATGGGGAAACTGAGGCCAGAGAAATTCATGCCTAGATCCTCAAAGCTATATAGATACAGCACTACCTCGATATAACGCCACCCGATATAACACACATTTGGATATAACTCGGTAAAGCAGTGCTCCGGGGGCAGTGGGGCTGCTCACTCCTGTGGATCAAAGCCAGTTCAATATAACACGGTTTCACCTATAATGCGGTAAGATTTTTTGGCTCCCAAGGACAGCGTTATATGAAGGCAGAGGTGTACCTGTGATGAAGTGGGAATGTTTTATAGTAGTTAAATGAGGCATATGCCTCAGTTTCCCCGTACTCAGTGCTCCCCGTCAATACTGTGACAGCGGCAGCCTTTTCCAAACAAGGGAACCATTGGTTAGTCACCCGGCACACGGCAGCTGGAGGTTCTTAGGTCAGCGTGGAGGAAAGAACGTTCAAGCACAGTGAACTCCATGGTCAGGCTCTGTGTCTCTCCAGCCGACGTCCTTCCTCCGCTCCCAGATTCCTCCAGAAGCCAGAACTCCTCCCCCACCTCTCCAGGGCTGCCCGGGGGGCGGGGGGCAAGTGGGGCAATTTGCCCTAGGCCCCACAGGGGCCCCCATGAGACTATAGTATTCTATAATATTGCAGGTTTTTTATTTATGGAAGAGGCCCCCAAAATTGCTTTGCCCCAGGCCCCCTGAATCCTCTGGGCGGCCCTTCACCTGTCGCTCGTTTGTTCTGGGCTTTTTGCTCAGCTCCCTGGCAGGGAGGCGGGGAAATCCATGAAGCCCTGGAGCTCGGTTCTTTCTCGCGGGCCCCCTTGTTGGGTCAGTTTCCACCAGTTCCTTAAGGGCTCTTGGTTCCACCCAGGCGGGGAGGGGACCCCCATCTATGTCTCTTAGCCTGCCCTGAGAGGAAACTTAAATCAGTGTTCCTCCACTGGGTACTAGTGCCACATGCAGGGGAAACTGAGGCACATGCAGGCCTCCATACAAATACTAGGGAAAGTCCCCACTCCGTCACAATGCCCATTGAACTCACTAGCTGTTACACGCCTAGATGCCTGGGAGGATCTGCACCTCCAGGACTTGCCGAAGGTCACACCCACTCAGTGGCAGAGCTGGGAACTCCAGGTTCCCAGCTCAGGGCCTTGTCCACCAGCCTTCCAGCGCACCGCTAGCTCACTGGGTTGACAGCGTCTCTCTCTGATCCCTGCCCCCGTTTGTCCCCGTCTCCCCCCCCCCCAGCCACCCAGGGCTCTGAGCTGCCTTCGGTCGTTAGAGTTTAACGCGGGAACATGAGCTTTTGTTTACATTTCAATAAAGTTTGGAGATTTTTTTTATTATTATTCAGAACCTTCCACGGACCCTTTGTCGTTTATTGCTGCACTGCAGGGGCGGAGGGCAGATGCACTTCTCTGCCCATCTCGGCTCTGAAACCATCTTCTAGGGCTGTGCTGTCAGGAGGGGAGTGGGGTCTAGAGGTTAGAGGGGGGCAGGGCTGGGAGCCAGGACACCTGGCTTCTATTCCCATCTCTGGGAGGGGAGTGGGATCTAGTGGTTAGAACTGGGGGGATTCAGAATCAGGACTTCTGGGTTCTATCCCTGGCTTTGGGAGACGAGTTGAGTCTATTGGGTTAGAGCAGGGGGGCTGAGAGCCAAGACTCTCCTGGGTTCTATTCCCAACTCTGGGAGGGGAATGGGGTCAGTGGATTGACTGTCATCGATCCCTGCAGGTATGCAGCACATTGCTAGGGGTGGGTCTTTCTTGGGGTACAGAACCACTAGTGGTTGCCCAGCCAGCCCCTTTCACCAGCTGCTGGGTGCCCTGAATAATAAGCTATGTGCAGCAGTTTGATTGAGGTCTGTACAGGACCAGCCAGGGGCCCTTGGTGCTGCCGAGCTCTGGAGTATAATCCAGGATGGCGCTGCCCTTGCTGCTTTGTGTCAGCTGGGATCCTCTCAGGCCAGTAGACTGACCCCTAACATGGCTACCATCTTCCACCTCCAAGGATCCCAGAGTGATTTCCACCTCTGCTGAAATGCAGCCACCTCTCGGGTGGGGCAGCTGGGGAACAGCCCCACAGTGACGCTGCATGGGTGTCACTCACCCAGCACTGAAATACAGCCACCTCTGGAGCAGGACAGCTGGGGAACAGCTGCACAAGGATTCCATGCAGCCATTTAGGACAGGAAGTGAAGTGGGTCAGTGGATCTTGTAGGGGGAAGGGCAGGGAGGTGAAATGCAGGTGTCGGAGTTGGGATTCGGACAGGGCCCTGTGCAAAGCAGGTCTTTCAAGATCACAAGGGTTGTCAGGAACAAGGGCATCAGCACTGAGTGCCAAGGGGAAGCGCCCTAGGCTGAGCGGCCACCTTGTTCCCTTCAGCATGGTGCGGTCCATGGGGTCAGTACCGCCTGTGAGGGGAGAGTGCCCCCTGCTGAACCTCCCACCTTAATTCCATTCCATCACATTGTCTGTGCTTCAGTCCCATGAGACTCCATGCCATGTCTATCCTCCCACCCTCCCAGCCTGGCATCCCCCCTGTCCCTCACCTTCCACCTCCTCCTCATCACCTGCCCCCGTCTCTTCCCCTCTCTCCTCCAGGGGGAGCGCTGTGGGGCAGGACGGCCTGGTGGCTCAGCGGAGTTCCTACAGCCGCTACAGGAACCCCACCCCGTTGCCTGAGGGGGTGGCCAGCGGCGCTGAGAGGAGAGCGGGTGAGTGGGGCAGGTGCAGGATGCCACCCTGAGCTGGGCCAGGGTTTCCATCTCTCACTGTGGATGGGGCTGTCTGGGCTGGGATCGGGCCTTGGCATCCTGGCAGGTGGGCATCTCGCTGCTCTGAGCCACCCACCTCGAAGCCCAGCACACAGGCTGCAGCCGCCCCCGGAGCCTGGCAGTTCAGGGGGTCCTGTCCCAGCCTCCGGGAGCCAGCCGGAGTGCTGCCACATCTTCACTGGTCTCTTACTGAGCCTCCACCCCACACCCTGCTGCACTGGGCATTGGGGTCAGCACTGACTGCCAGGTGTACTGAGCCTCCCACATCCTCCCTGCTCCCTGCAGCACAGTGCCCCCTAACAGCACATTGGGGTCAGCACAGCACCTCCTACTGAGCCTGCTGCCTGCAGCACAGCGCCCCCTAACAGCACATTGGGGTCAGCACAGCACCTCCTACTGAGCCTGCTGCCTGCAGCACAGCGCCCCCTAACAGCACATTGGGGTCAACACAGCACCCCCTACTGAGCCCGCTGCCTGCAGCACAGCGCCCCCTAGCGGCACACTGGGGTCAGCACAGCACCCCCTACTGAGCCTGCTCCCTGCAGCACAGCGCTCCCAGTGGCACATTGGGGTCAGCACAGCTCCTCCTACTGAGCCCGCTGCCTGCAGCACAGCACCCCCTAGCGGCACACTGGGGACAGCACAGCACCCCCTACTGAGCCCGCTGTCTGCAGCACAGCGCCCCTTAGCGGCACACTGGGGATAGCACAGCACCCCCTACTGAGCCTGCTCCCTGCAGCACAGCGCTCCCAGTGGCACATTGGGGTCAGCACAGCTTCTCCTACTGAGCCCGCTGCCTGCAGCACAGCGCCCCCTAGCTGCACACTGGGGACAGCACAGCACCCCCTACTG
The DNA here is from genome assembly GCF_025201925.1 of Gopherus flavomarginatus. Taxonomy (NCBI): domain Eukaryota; kingdom Metazoa; phylum Chordata; order Testudines; family Testudinidae; genus Gopherus; species Gopherus flavomarginatus. The sequence continues at coordinate 5,832,511 of NC_066628.1, read as the reverse complement.
AGCCCACTGCCTGCAGCACAGCACCCCCTAGCGGCACACTGGGGACAGCACAGCACCCCCTACTGAGCCCGCTGCCTGCAGCACAGCGCCCCCTAGCTGCACACTGGGGACAGCACAGCACCCCCTACTGAGCCTGCTGCCTGCAGCACAGCACCCCCTAGCGGCACACTGGGGACAGCACAGCACCCCCTACTGAGCCCGCTGCCTGCAGCACAGCGCCCCCTAGCGGCACACTGGGGACAGCACAGCACCCCCTACTGAGCCTGCTCCCTGCAGCACAGCGTCCCCTAGCTGCACACTGGGGACAGCACAGCACCCCCTACTGAGCCTGCTCCCTGCAGCACAGCGCTCCCAGTGGCACATTGGGGTCAGCACAGCTCCTCCTACTGAGCCTGCTGCCTGCAGCACAGCGCCCTCTAGCTGCACACTGGGGACAGCACAGCACCCCCTACTGAGCCCGCTGCCTGCAGCACAGCACCCCCTAGCAGCACATTGGGGTCAGCACGACACCCCCTACTGAGTTCCAACTCCTTGCAGCACAGCGCTCCCTAGGGGCACATTGGGGCCAGCACAGCACCCTGTACTGAGCCTGCTTCCTGCAGCACAGCGCCCCCTAGTGGCACATTGGGGTCAGCACAGTGCCTCCTACTGAGCCCGCTACCTGCATCACAGCGCCCCCTAGTGGCACATTGGGGTCAGCACAGCACCTCCTACTGAGCCCGCTCCCTGCAGCATGGCGCCCCCTAATAGCACACTGGGGTCAGCACAGCACCGCCTACTGAGCCTGCTCCCTGCAGCACAGCGCCCCCTAGTGGGACATTGGGGCCAGCACAGCTACTGATCCCACTCCCTGCAGTCCCAAGGTGGTTGGGTAGGAGCTGGGGGGATTGGGAACAACATCAGGGAATTTAAAAGAATTGCTGCTCACTCCCCATTTTGCTCATTGACCCAGAGAGCAGCCGAGAGCCGTTAAGGAATCTCCAGGACTCAGACGGCCGGTAAGATTCCTGCTTCCGCTGCCCGTCTCTGGGACCCCTCCAGGACACTCCCCAGCTCCACAGCCTGCTCTCCCCATGCTGTCCCACCACTTCTGGGAGCTCTCCATGACTCGCCTCCAACCCATGTTCCCCACCCCACTAGCCTCCCCTCTGCTGGGATCCCTCCCTATGCTCCCCATGCCACCAGCATGCCCAACTTCTGGGACTCCTCCATGATCTCTTCTCCTCTGGCTTTTGTTCCTCACACGGCCTGCCTCCCTCGTTGCTGGGAGCCCTCCCCTCCCTCTGATCCACTGCCCTGGACCTGTGCTCCCCACATCACTCCCCCCCCCACACCCACACTCTATCAGTACTCGAGGGGACACCACCACCCCCGGCATTGACTGGTGCCTCCCTCTCTCTCTGTCAGGTTGGACAACACAATGATCACCAGCCCATCACATCCAGCCCTCCTACCCCAGCCAGGTGGGATGGTCCGTCACTCTCCAGGCACCTCCCCTCCCACCGAGCCGGCCCTGACGGACAGAACTAAAGACCCAGGCATCCGAGCGGCCTCGGAGTCAAAGCCCTCGGGCCGAGAAGATCCTGTGGACTGCCTCCCTCCACGGCTCGACAGCAGGTGGTATGACCGAGCTGGAGTGCCATGGGGTAAGCCGCTATCTTGGACAGTAGCAGGAATGTCACGGGACGCCCAATGGATCCGCTACAAGCAGGAATGTCGCAACACCAGGCCCTGGTGAGCAGGGGGGCAGATAGCAGAAAGCCAGCATGGCTGCAGAGCTCCAACCCTACAGGCCCATCTAGTCGGGTGTCCTGGCTCCTCTCTACTGCACCAGACAGACCAATGGGCCCATCTAGCCTGGTATCCTGCCTCCTCCGTGCCGGGACCAATGAGCCCATGTTGCTTGATATCCCAGTATAAGCTTGATCTTCTACTGGCTGGAAGGATTACCCTGAAATTCCACCTGGTCCATCACAGCCCCTGGTGGCTTTTGTCTGGAAAGTTTTGGAGGGGCTGTCACATGAGGTTTTTGGGGAGAGAAAAGGAGGCCCCAAGACCAGGCACCAGCGTCCTCCCCCTTCCCCTCCGCCCCATGGTGTTTTCACTCTCGTTAGCACAGGGGGTAGTTGGCAGGGAGAGAGGAGCCAGGGAGGGGTCACTGCGTGGAGGGCGCAGAGCTGGAGACATCAAAGCTGGACAGTGGGAAAGGTTCTCTCTAAACTCGTGTTTGGATGGGAAATTGGGTTTTCGATGAGATGGAATTGTTCCATGAAAAGCGACTGCTCCTTGTGGGGAATTTCCATTCCCTCCCCCCCACCTCAAAAAAAGAAAATATTTCAATTCTGCAAGGCTGCCGCAGAGCCTCATGGGAGTTGTAGTTCAGTTTATTCATGTCCCCATTATCAACTATGGGTCAGGCTCCCTGGCTGGACTATGTCTCCCATGATGCATCTGCCTGTCCTCATCAAGAGACTGTGGTGAATCATGGGAGATGTAGTCTCTCTAGAAAGCCCAGCCTAGGGAAGAATGTGGGGGCACAAAGACACTTGAACTACAGTTCCCATTATGCAGCATGATCAGGGGCTCCCATGATGCAACCGCCTCCCCTCTCGAAGAGCTCACAGTTAAGGCTGCATATCTGTCACAGAGGTCACAGATTCCATTACTTTTGCAGTGACCGGTGCAGCTGGATTGGGGGGGCTCCCCGAAAGCAGCCAGCATGTCCCTGCGGCTCCTAGATGGAGGGGCCAGGGGGCTCTGCATGCTGCCCCTGCTTGCAGGCACCACCTCCACAGCTCCCACTGGCTGCAGTTCCTGGCCAATGGGAGCTGCAGGGCCAGATCTTGTGGTGGGGGCAGTGCACGGAGCCCCCCTGGCCTTTCCGCCCTCTAGGAGATGCCAGGGACATGCCGGCTGCTTCCGGGGAGCTGCGCGGAGTCGGGTAGTGAGCCTGCCAGTCCCTCCAACCCCACCTAGCACCAGCAGGGGTCCAGGCAGTGCACCCCTACCCCCCACCCCCCACCCCCCACCCATGGGGGTCCCAGGCCATCCGTCCAGCACCTCTGGTGGCCCTGGCCCCTGGAGCACCCACGGCACCCTGGCCCAAGTTTTAGTTAGAGGTATATAGTACAAGTCATAGACAGGCCATGGGTCGTGTATTTTTGTTTACTGCTTGGGACCTGTCCATGACTTTTACTAAAAATACCCATGACCAAAACATAGCCTTACTCATGGTACATCATGGGATATATGTACAGTGGAGGCCCAGGATACAGCAGAATAACCCTTCTGAACTGCAACTCCCGTGATGCATCTGCCTCTCTTCCCTGAGAGACTGGTGAATCATGGGAGATGTAGTCCAACGAGGGAGCCTGGCCTGAAGGCACCCGAAGTACAACTCCCAAGAGGCACTGTAGTAGCTTGCTTAAATCGAACTATTTCACTTTTCAGACTAAATGTTTCCTATTTGAATTTTTGCTGAAAGATTGAATGTTTTCCCGGGGAACCGCTTCTCTCCCTCACCCCCTCATTTTTCAACTAGTTCTGAGTCAAATGCTGCCATGGGTCATAGCAGAGCACCCAAGTGCCCTACCCTAGATACATTCCTGTGGGGGGCAGGACATCTGTGGGGAGGAGATCCCCCTGCCTCCCTGGCTCTCTGTCTTTCTTCCCTCATCTAGACACCATCATTCATCTCTTTCTCCATCTCTCTCTCCTCTAAGCCTCTCAATGCCCCGCCTCCCAGGCCCCCACTCCCTGGCTGCTCCTTGCTGGGGCGTTAGAGTTAACATCAATGGAAGGGGGTGGAGCCAGAGATGGAGGGGGTGGGGTCCATGGAAGATACTCAAGATAAGGGCTGTGACTCATATCAGATAGCAGGGAGCCACTGCCCCTTTCCATGGTGCTGGGGAGTGCAGGCAGAGAGGAGTGGGATCCCAGTATGGAAAAGGCCAAGCCCCAGTCGATTGTTTGCATATCCTAGTGATTTGGTGCTACGGGGGTTTTACATTTCCCATCCCGCTGGTTCTGGCCTCTGCACTCCTATGATGGCAGGGGGGTCGGGCCTTTTAAAGAGATTGAAATAAACCAACCAGCGAACAGATGGATCTGCAACAGCCCCATGATGACAGCGAGATCTTGTTATTAACCTTAAGCACAAGCACCCATTGATTTAATTAAGCATGTGTTCACTTGCTTGCAGCATCGTAACGGTTTGCTTAAAGCAATTACGGGCAGGATTCTGAGAATGGGATCTGGCAAAAGTCCTGGCAGAGTCTTCAAGAGTGGCTTTGAAGGGGCACTTGACACATGATTTGAGTTGGAAGATGGTATCGGTGGATTTCTTCAGCATGGGGGTTGGGTGGAGTTCTGTGCCAAGGAGCACTTTTTTAGAGGATTGGGGGTTTGTGCATTTTTTAGGTTTCTCGGTAACTATTTTGGTCATTTTCGGGTATTTGCTATTTTAATAGATATCTGTATTATCAGATGAAGCCATGATTTACGGGCAAGCGTGCCATTAAAAGAAGAATTTCAGGTCAGAAATCAGCTCTTTTTAAAAAAAAATTAAACATGTAGTCACGGACTCACAGGACTTGTGCTCTCTCTTGGCTGCCTACAGTCCCTGGGAGGAAGTCCCTACAGCGTGACATTCCTTCTCGGGAGTCCACTGTCTCTTGGGCGTTAAGCCATAGGCCTCTCCTCCTCCTGGAACCACATCTCTGTGAGCCTTCAGCACGCCTGTCTCTTGCCTTGTGCCCCCTCAGGGAGTCCACTCGCTCTGGACCTCTGGGGCCTCCACACCCAGAAGGAATAATGCAACCCAATATTAAGCCTGCAGGGACTCTCAGCCAGCATAAACCAGAAGGGTTTATTGAGTGTCTGAACACAGCATAGAAAACTCTCAGAGCCTCAGGCCTAACCTCCCTCAGCCCAGTACCTCTAGGTCTCTCCTGCATCCAGATGGCTCTGGCTGCTCTCTCTGCAGTCCAGAAGCCTTCTCCTTTCAGCCGATCCTCCTATATCATCTCCCACACAGCTCCTCCTGTCCTTTGTCTTTGGTCCCAAGTAAACAGGTTGCCTGGGTCTCCTTGTTTGCATCCTTTGTTCCCCACTGGCTGGAACCAGTGGGTCAGGCACTGGGATCATCTCTCCTCAGTCCTTTGTCCTCCCACTGGCCAGAACTGGCTGACTGCCAAACTGGGGTGGGCCTCATGGTCACCAGTCACTAGAGTCTCCCATCTCCAAGCAGTTGTCCAGGGTCTCAACTGCTAGGCGAGGTCACACCTGGTCCTCTGTAACAACAAACTCCCTCTCCCGCCACCTCGTTACACACACAGCACACAGGGAAACTGAGACCCACACTGTATGCAAAACTCTTAAGAAAATCCCCCACTTTGTCACACGTCATGTGGTGTGTGTGTGTGTGTCCCTGAAGCTCCATGCTGGAGGGCCTGAGACTTTCCGTGTGTCTGCCAACTTCATTCTTATTATTGTTTATTAATTGTATTGTGGTGTCACCCCATCGGGCCAGGTTGCACAAGCACATGATGGAAAGACGGCCCCTGCTCCAAAGAGCTCATGACCCAAGTCTATGATGCAACAACCAGTCGGGGGCTGGGATGGAGAGTGCAAGATGATAGTGAAATGATGGTACTCAGTCTGATATACGCAGCTGTCACAACACAGAAGGCACCTGGCTGTTCCCATCACTCTGCGGGGAGGTGAGGGGAAGGACAGCAGGGTGGAGGGATAGGAGTGTGAGCTGTGGTGCTGGGAGTTCTGGCTGTGGTCTGCAGACAGAAAGAAGCAACTGTTAGGGCCATATCCTGCAATTATTTTAATCCTCCTCCTTTGTGGGGGTTTGAGGTCATGTACAGCGCCTAGCACAGGCAGGGCAAGGGTTATGAAAGGAAACCCAGGTTGCCACCACTATATTTGAAGAATACATTAATTATTATAATGATTGGGAGTCTCATTGCCAGAGGGGGCCCCTCCTGAGGGAGGGAGGGAGGCAGCAGGGAGGGGGACCACACATGGATGGGATTCAAGTCCCATGCCACCCACAGGGAGACCTGGGGGAAGGATGGAATGAGATCTGCAGCAGCAGCCAGCTGAGGCTCCTCTTTCCCCCTCCAATGAAGTCCCGCCCATCACAAGTTCAGCTCCTCCCCTGTATGGGCTAAGCCCCTCCCTCTGATTTGGCTCCTCCCCTGTGCATGTTGAGGCCCTCCCCCTTTGGGAAGCAAGCCCACCCCCTCCAGTGTGGCCCCTCCCCTTGTGTGTTTTAAACCCCTCACTCCAATGGGGCCCCTCCCCGAGTGGGATAAGCCCGGCCCCAAATGAGCCACTCCCTTTTGGGGGGGGTTAAGACCCACCCTCCACTGTGGCCCCGCCCCCTAAGCGAGTTAGGCCCCGCCCATCAATATGTCCCCGCCCCTATTCTGGCCAAGCTTCCCCCTTGCGCGGATTAAGCCCCGCCCCCTAACTGGGGGCCCTGTGAACACGCTCTCTACTGCGCATGCTAGAAGTCCGCACTTTCCTTTCTGACGCCAAGGAGGTGTCGGTGCGAACGCGCAAATCTTGCACGCCCAGCTTCCTCATGCGCAGGCGCCAGCGTGACAGCCAACGGCTTTTATTTTTTTTAACAGTCCCCCCCGGAGTGCGCATGCGCTCTCTGGTCGCCGGACGGTCACCTTCCCGGCGCGAGGCAGTATCGCTCGCCTCCCACCGGCGCGTGCGTAGTGCCGAGAGCCCGCTGGGTGGGCGGGGCGGCGCGTGCGCATGGCGCCTTCCCGGAGGCTCGGGCTTTTCAGTGCGCCTGTGCGCCGCGCCCGTTGGTGGCGGCGGCGCGTGCGCAGTGGTCTCGCCGGCTGAGCGGAGCGAGCGAGGGAGCGAGCAGCCGGGGCCGCCCCGCGTGTCCGTCATGTACCAGCGGAGCCGGGCCGTGGCCGGGCGCCTGGGCCCCGCCGCCCGCTGCTGGGGGCCGCGCTGCCGCTGGGGCGAGTCCCCGCGCTGCTGCTACCGGGCGCGGCAGCAAGTGAGTGGCGGGCGGGCCGGGGCCGGGGCCGGGGCCGGGGCCGGGGCCGCGATGCTGGGGTGAGGAGGGGGCACAGGGCAGGACTGGGATGTCCTAGGCGGGCTCCTCGGGCAGGGTCTACGCAGGGTGTATGGGCTGGGCGCTGGAGCTGGGGGGTGTGCATGGGGTCTGGGGGGTGTGCATGGCCTCGGTGCTGGGTCTAGGGGGTGTGCATGGGGTCTGGGGTGTGTGCATGGGCTGGGCGCTGGGCACTGGGGGGTGTGCATGGGGCCTGGGGGGTGTGCATGGGGCCTGGGGGGTGTGCATGGGGCGGGCGCTGGAGCTGGGGGGTGTGCATGGGCTGGGCGCTGGAGCTGGAGGATGTGCATGGGCTGGGCGCTGGAGGATGTGCATGGGCTGGGCGCTGGAGCTGGGGGATGTGCATGGGCTGGGCGCTGGAGCTGGGGGGTGTGCATGGGCTGGGCGCTGGAGCTGGAGGATGTGCATGGGCTGGGCGCTGGAGCTGTGGGGTGTGCATGGGCTGGGCGCTGGAGGATGTGCATGGGTTGGGTGCTGGAGCTGTGGGGTGTGCATGGGGTCTGGAGGATGTGCATGGGTTGGGTGCTGGAGCTGTGGGGTGTGCATGGGGTCTGGGGGGTGTGCATGGGTTGGGTGCTGGAGCTGGGGTGTGTGCATGGGCTGGGAGCTGGAGGATGTGCATGGGTTGAGTGCTGGAGCTGTGGGGTGTGCATGGGGTCTGGAGGATGTGCATGGGTTGGGTGCTGGAGCTGCAGGGTGTGCATGGGGCCTGGGGGGTGTGCATGGGCTGGACGCTGGGTCTGGAGTGTGTGTATGGGGTTTGGGGGGTGTGCATGGGCTGGGTGCTGGAGCTGGGGGGTGTGCATGGGGTCTGGGGGGTGTGTATTGGCTGGGTGCTGGAGCTGGGGGCTGGGCGCTGGGTCTGGGGGTGTGTGCATGGGCTGGGCGCTGGGTCTGGGGGTGTGTGCATGGGCTGGGCGCTGGGTCTGGGGGGTGTGCATGGGCTGGGTGCTGGAGCTGGGGGGTGTGCATGGGGTCTGGGGGTGTGTGCATGGGCTGGGCGCTGGGCCTGGGGGGTGTGCATGGGGCCTGGGGGTTGGGTCTGGGGGGTGTGCATGGGCTGGGCGCTGGAGCTGGGGGGTGTGCATGGGCTGGGTGCTGGAGCTGGGGGGTGTCCATGGGGTCTGGGGGTGTGTGCATGGGCTGGGCGCTGGGCCTGGGGGGTGTGCATGGGGTCTGGGGGGTGTGCATGGGCTGGGTGCTGGAGCTGGGGGGTGTGCATGGGCTGGGCGCTGGGGCTAGGGGAGTGCATGGGCTGTGGAATACAGGATGCATGACTGGGAACTGGTAGTGCAAGGGACTGCAGAATATGGAATTGGGGGGCCGGAGGAGTGAAGAGGCAAGGGGGAGTGCCAAGGCTGGGGCCCGGGGGTTTGGAGGGTGCTTGGTCTGGGGTTCTGTAGAGGACTGGGAGGTTGCATGGTCTTGGAGAGGTGCAGGGTCTGGGGTGTGTGCATGGGCAGAGGGATGCAGAGGTTGAGGAGTACAGGGGACTGCATAGTGCAGAAGTTGGTACCTGGGCGGGGGGCAGGGTGCAGGGGCTGAGGTCAGGTGTTGCATGCAGTGAGGGATGCAGGATGCATGGTTGGGGCCTGGGGGTGCAGAGGACTGCAAACATTGGGGGATGCAGGGCTGGTACCTGTGGCAGGTGCAGGGGCTGGGACTGTAGGGTGAATGAGGAGGGGCATAAGACCACAGGAGTGGAGGGGCAGTGGCAGTGACTTTGAGTGCAGGGTTGAGGGTAAGGTCTGTCATTTGGGAATGTGGGGAGCAGGGCTGTGGAAATCCATGCTTATATAGATTAGGATTAGCTCTCGCTAGAGCTAAAGGTGTAAATGTTTTCACTCTTTCTGCCTGGTTATGTGTCAACCCCACCCTAGGATTTTGGGGAGGTTTCATCAGGGATGCATGTGAGATTGGTCTGTAGGGGACTGGCTATCTTAGGGGTGAGGAAATGTGATATGGAGCCTTTCCCCTCTAGGGGGTGCTGGATCCAATCTACCTGCAGTTTTGGGGGCGCTGGGAGATGGGGGCTTTTCCCTTGCAGTGACCCCAGCAGAATCTCTGAGTGGTGTCAGTCCCTCTAATCGCTTCTCCCTTCCAGGACCTGGTCTCCTGCTGGGAGAAGGCCCCCCAGGCACTGGGCCCACCCATGGCCCTGAAGTTCCACTTGTCACTGGTAGAGCAGCAGGTGGAAGCTGCCAGGACCCTCCTGTTGCCCCCGCCAGGGGCCAACCTGGTGAGTGGAACTTTCCTGAGTTCATCAGAGCAGAAGCTGAGCCTGCACGAGCTGCTGCAGGGTCTGGAGCAGGGGTGCCCCCGCCGGCCCACTGCCCTCTCCCCTCTGGAGAACATGGAGGCCTCTGTCATCACAGTGGATGGGCAACAGGAGGACGATATCACCGTGCGGGAGGGCACCGGCCTGGACAGCGCCTCCCTGGACTCTCTGTACAGCCTGTTTTACGGCAAGCCCTGCTGGATGCCCTTCCAGGCCACTGCCGGTACAGGCACCAGTGCCACCTCTGGCTCGCCTGGGAACCACGACCCCAGCATGGAGGAGCATCTGGCTGTCATGTACGAGAAGCTGCAGCATGAGGTACGCCACGGCTCAGATGCCTCGGTCCCCTGCCTTTCCCTTGGGTGGCCTGCCTGGATTCTCGACCCCTCATTCCCCGTTCTCCTCTGCCTGCATGCCTGGCTTCTCCATCCATCATTTCCCCATGCCCACTGCCTGGATTCTCTTCCCTGCCTGGATCCCATCTCTGCTGGACACTTTTCCTGCTAGCGTCTGCCAGCCCCAGGCCTGTAGGGTGGCTCGTATTTCTGTTTCTCCTTACACAGCCAAGCCTTCCTGCCCTCTGGGCTCTCCATAGCCGCACCATGTGACCTGCTGGGGGCTTTGAGGGGTCACACAGCTGCAAGGGGCGTCTGAGCTCAGCCTGAATGAGGAACTGAGGAAAGCCTTGTACTCCACCCTTCCCTCCTGGGGGTAAAGGGAATCCCTTGTTGGGGTAGACCCCCCATGCAGCATCCCCTGCCAATCCACTTCAGCCCTACACTTCAACACATGCCCTGTAGGGGGCAGAGGAGAGCACCCACACCAGTCCCTGGCCTGTCTGCTGAGGCTGCTAATGAGGGGGTCTGCTAGGACCAGTGGAGAGGGTGGCTTTCCTATACACAGGCCCCATGTGCCACTGGAGGATCTTAACTATCAGTGCAGCCCCTGAACCAGCCAGCGGGGGGCATCTTGCTGAGTGAGGGGCTTCTGCCAAGGTGTGAGCATGGCATGATCACTTGTATTACAGTAACACCTAGAGAGCCCACCTGTGCAGTGCCCGGTGTGACGGCGTGCTGCACAGACACACAGTGAGAGACAGTCCCTGTCCCAGCTGAGATCAGGGCCCTGTTGTGCCGGGCGCTGCACAGACACACAGTGAGAGATGGTCCCTGCTGAGATCAGGGCCCCGTTGTGCCGGGCGCTCCACAGACACACAGTGAGAGACGGTCCCTGCCCCAGCTGAGATCAGGGCCCCGTTGTGCCGGGCGCTGCACAGACACACAGTGAGAGACGGTCCCTGCCCCAGCTGAGATCAGGGCCCCGTTGTGTGTCTGTGCAGCGCCCAGCACAGGGAGGGACAGTCCCTGCCCCAGCTGAGATTAGGGCCCCATTGTGCCGGGCGCTGCACAGACACACAGGGAGAGACAGTCCCTGCCCCAGCTGAGATCAGGGCCCCGTTGTGCCGGGCGCTGCACAGACACACAGTGAGAGACGGTCCCTGCCCACACAGATCAGGGCCTGCTGTGCTGGATGCTGTGCAGAGGCATAGGGAGAGACAGGCCCTGCACTGAAGCGCTCACACTGTACATAGACAAAGGGAGGATTATTCTCCCCATGTTCTGGGGAACTGATGCCCAGAGATTCATGGGCTGCTCACTGGCACAATGAGTCAGTGGCTGAGCCAGCACTTGAACCTGGCTCTCCTGGCTCCCAGCCTGGTGCCTTCCCATGGCCCCTCTTCCCTCACTGAGCCTTCGCTCTCCCCCTCGTCCTCCTGCAGTTGCCGAATTTCTTCCTGAAGATACCGGACTATGGGATCTACTCCCAGGATGTGGAGTTCGTCAATGAGATCCTGCACATGAGAACTCGGTCAGTGCCAAGCCAGGGGTGGGGGCAGTGGACCAAGCCACTTGTCTTTTGGGGGATGGCAGGTGGGATCAGTCCACTCTTCCCATGGGGGGAGGGGTGGAGCTTAGGGGCTGTGCCACCACTCTTGTCCTGGGGGAGTGGTGGGACTGGCCCACTTTCCCTTGGGAGGGAGGATTGACTCAATGCCTCCCACACCCTCCAAGGGACTGGGAGGGTTTGGACCGGCCCATTCTTCACCTGGCCTAGGGGTGGGTGCCACACTGGGATCCCCTCAATCTGGAGGCCCCAGCCTTAGCCTGACAGTTCTCCCCTCCTTCCCCCCTGCCAGGGGCCGAGCCATGTACCAGCTGGCACTGGCCCTGTGCCGCCTCGTGGCCTGGAACTACTTCGCCAACATGCGGCTGGAGGTGCTGAAGCTGACGCAGCACCCCGAGAACTGGAGCGTCCAGGCCCGCTGGCGCATCGTAGGGCTCCCTTTCCATGTCCTCATGCTGCGTTTCTACAAGAGGGACAAGAGAGAGCTGTACAGGTGAGAGCCCGGCCTGGCACCCCGCACCCAACCTCCCTCACCGGCTGTGGGGTTGTACAGATGCTCCCTGCTCCTGTCTCTTTGTTCTGAGCAGCGCAGGCACTCCTGGGAGTTGCCCTTTTTCTTTCACTGCTGGGCTTTCCAGGGCCATGACCTCCTTGAGCCAGGGATAGGGACTGTTTAACCCCAGCACAAAGCAATGCTCCTGCTGACCTCAGAGATGGGGGAACTTCCTAGCCCCTAGGACTGCTCCCTCCCAATGGGGTCTTCCCCAGCTGCTCCCAGTGTGCAGGGGTGTTCTCACTGCCTCTGAGCTGCTCGACGCCGTAGGATTTGGTATTCCCCTGGAGTAAGTCCCAGCATCCTTCCCCCCCACCCCCCATGGCCCTTAGAGCAGATGTTCTCAAACTGGGGGACAGGCCTTTCTGGGGGAGAAGCTATAGAGAGGAAATAAAGCCTTACTGCACATATTTTACCCACAGCAGTGAATAACTAGCAAAGCCGATTCAGTGGTTCTCAATTGTGGCCCATTTACGGCCCACAAAGCCATGGCCCCCATGACATCCTCGGGGCCACACAGGTAGTATTGGATGTGGCCCATAGTGGTGAATAGGTTGAGAACCACTGCTCCAGACAGATCAGGCCCTCAGCTGGTGCTGTGCATTCTGCCAGATTTCTGTTCAGCTTGCAGAGCATCCTGCAAAGTCACGGCTGTTTGCTACGAGGCGGGGTCCACGTTTAATTGTCAGCACAGGCTACAACTGCAGGTTTCCTCTTGCTCTTATTGCAAGAGCTACAAAACCCTCAAGTGACAAAGAAGCTAAAACTGATTCAAGTGAAGTGCTGCCATCTGTGTTTGTGTGGTGGGAGGGGGTCATGATCACAAAAGTTTGAGAACAGCTGCCTTAGAGATGCCCTGCCTGGGAGGCTAGCAGTGCTGCCCCTCCACTAAGCCTTATGCTAGATTTGACTGTCCTTTATTATACTCCCCTTCCAGGACCTATGATGCCTATTCCACTTTCTTTTTGGACTCCAGAGGATTGATCCGCTGTCACCGGGTAGACAAGGTGAGTGCCAGGGCGGGGCGGCCCGTACCACTCCTGGGGAAGGTAGCTCTTCTGTCTCAGTAGTGCCCTGGCTCCACTCCCAGTGTGGGGTCCTGGCAGAAGACCCAGTGTTTAACGCCTGCCCCTCTCCCCTCCATGTAGCTGATGCCGTCCCAGCCGCCTGTGGTCAAGGTGAAGAAGCTGCTGGTGGCCACTCTGGTTGGCCTGGGCTTGTCAGAGCACAGAACCTCTCTACAGCTGCTCTTATCTGCCCTGGCTGGCAAACAGCAGGGGGTGCCAGTGGGCTACAGGGACAGCTGAGCCAGCCCCGGAGGAAGTCAGGCTCGGCCTGGATGTTGTGACTCTTGCAAGTTGATGTCGCCTCAACGCACAAAGCCTGGCCCGCCGGCTCTGCTGCATGGTCTGTGCCCTGCCCCCTCCCTGCCAAGCACTGTAAAGAACCACTATAACTTAACTGTACATAATAAAGCCCTGTGGAGAGATGGCTGGGCTGGGGCCAGTGGCTTTGGGATGGCAGGGAGCTGGGGGGCGTCTAGGCTGTGAGAGACCAGCTGTGGGACCCCAGCATCTCCCTGGTGAATGGGGGAGCTGGAATTCAACACATAGGGAGAGCTTATGGCAGAGGAAGCACCTGGGGCTCTCGGGCCTCGGCCCTGGGGGTGAGGAGGAGGCGGCAGCACTGGGGCCTGTTTAATCCCAGCACAAAGCAATGCTCCCTGCTGGCCCCAGGGATTAGGCAACTTCCTAGTCCCTAGGACTGTTCTTTCCCTGGTGGGGTCTTCCCTGGCTGCTCCCTCCTCAGTCCTCCCTTCCCAGCCATACAGGGGTGGGAGAAAAGGGTTGACTGGTGAGAGCACTCCCTCCTTCATGGCAGCCCCCTGCCAGATGCCTTTACAGCTGGGTTGGTGCTGCTCTAACCCCTCGACCCCACCCCCATCAGAGCCCAGGAGTCCTGATTCCCACCCTCATGCTAAGCAATTACAAAGACACTCAAACCCCTGCAGAGAACCACCCCCAGCAGCGATGAAGCCGCGGCCCAGGCAGCAACTGCCCTCTGGTGAATTCCAGGGCCATGGGGAGAGAGAACCCACCAGTGGGGCAATGAGGCAGCAGGAAACTCACGGGGGCAAGCACAGGGCTCAGCTGGCACTGGTGACAGGGCAACCCAGGGAGGGTGTCCATTAAAAGCTGGAAGTCCCCTTGCTCTTGAACTTACACCCACACTCGGGAGCCAGACGGTCTCCCAAGGGTGGCCCAGTTCTGAGGCTGTGAGCCTGAGGAAGGGAGGGGACCAGGTCTGGCTTAATTTAAAAATCGCTTTGTTTCTGCTGCCCTCCTTGGCCAGAAAGCGCTATACAGCTGTACAGAGTCTATAGAAAGGGGGTAGCCTGCCCCAGTAACCCAGTCCTGAGTGGCCTCCAGGGCCTCTAGCCCAGCTCCTCCCGTGTCTTGCCCACTTTCTTGGGCAGCTTCTTAGCAGAGGCGTCCTCCAGTTCCTTGGCCTTGTAGTAATGAGGGGCCACCTCCAGCAGCCACGTGCTGTCGATCTCTATGACCTGCAGGAGGGAGACAAGGGGTCATCAAGTGCCCCCTTTGGTGCAGCACCTCCCCGTGGATGAGGGTACAACAAGAGGGAGCTGGGCAGTGGTCTGGAATGCCAGGACTGGCCCTTTAAATAAGCTCCTCCCCTTTTATGCTAATGAAGTCTATCTCCACTCCCAGGAGGAAGTAGAAGGAGCTAATAGGAATCAGAGATTCCAGAGCAGGAGCTACCCCTTCTCAGGGAGGACAGAACAGGAAGGAGGCCTTCTGGTGCCTGGAGGGTGCGGTGCAGTGCAGTGCTGGCTTCCCCTGCCATCCTGTATGGCCCCAACTGGAGTAAGCTGTACCCAAGCCCTGCTGCCCATAACTCTCTCCTTGGCACCATTGTACCAGGGCTTTAAGCCGCTCCCCTCTAGGCCTAGGCTGTGTGGGAGGAAGCATCCCACAATGCTTTGGGCCCCCGCCTCAAAGCTCCTACCCCAGAGATGGGAGTCCCAGGATGTCCCGCTGCTGCCGGCGGGCGTACCTGTCTCATGAACTCTTTGGTGGTGAAGACCAGCTCATGGTAGATGAGCCAGCGGGGCTGCTCCTCGAAGAGGCAGCTGTTGGGGTGGATGAAGACCGTCTGCTGGTGCTTGACCGTCTTGTAGCCGGTGCGGGTCAGGCGGGCCGTGTGGTAGAAGAAACCAGCGGTGATGGCCTGGGAGGGAGAGCAGGGAGGTCAGTGAGGGATGGGAAGGTGTGTGTGTGGGGGAAATAGGGCAGTGGGGACAGGGGTTACCTTGCGGATGGGAACGTAGTCTCCCTCGCTGGAGGTGAGGTCCACCTCGATGCGCTCCATCAGCCCCTCCAGCTGCTCCCGCACATCCCGCGCCCGTCTCATGGAGCGGAACTGGATGAAGTTCTCGTAGCACCACTGCATGGAGAAAGCGCTCTCCACCCACTGGGGGTGGGGCAGGAGGCAGAGCCAGCTGTGAGCCTGGGCTCGGAGACCCTGTACCACACCCCAGTCCCCAGGGCAGGGGCTGGATTGGAGCCAGTGCCCCCACGGGAGGAAGGGGGGGCATATCACATTCCCTTCCACCGTGGGGCCGGATTGGAGCAAGCACACTCAGTGTGTCCCATTCCCTACCCCCTATGCCAGCAATCCCTAGCACCCCATGGAGTGGGGGGGAACCCCATGTCCCATTCCCCATCCCCAGGCCAGCCAGTCTCCCACCCTGATGCTGGATTGGAGTCGGTGCCACCAAGGGGTAAAGGGGCTGTGTCCCATCCCTGACCACCCAGTCCCCCAACCTTAGGCTGGATCAGAGGGGGCACTGCCCCCACCCCTTCGGGGGGGAAGGCCCCGTGTCCCTTCCCTGCCCACTCACCTGGGTGTAGACATTGAGCAAGACCAGGTGGTCCCCGCCAGGCAGGAAGAAGTTCATGCGGGCGTTGTCAGCGTGCACCACCTTGTCCTTGGGCCGGTAGAAGATGGAGTTGTTGACGGACAGCATGGCCGCGATGGAGAGGATCTGCTCTGAGCACTTGTACCTGCAGAGCCCCGGGGGGAGGCAGCGTTAGACAGCGGGGCGGCCTGCCCCCAGAGAGCTGACCAGAATGGGGCTTGGGAAACGTGACCCTTCAGGGGCTAAGGCGGCTGGTGAGCCTGGGTGGAGGTGAGAGAGGAGCTGGGGATCAGGGCACTAGAGCTTTTGAAGAGGAAAGGGGGACTCACTGCTCCGAGGCCAGGATCATCTTGGACAGCATGGGATCCACGGGCAGCTCTGCCATCTTCCGGCCCAGCTGGGAGAGAGACAGGTCGTTAGAGACTGGTTCCCCCACCGTCTGATCACCTAATGGGCCCATCTAGCCTGCTATCCCATCTGCTGGCCACCCTGGATCAGACCTATAGGCCCATCCAGCTCTGCCCTTCTCTTCCCCAAGACAGCAAAGCCCTCCCCATGCTACAACTCACTGGTCAGTGTTATCCCACAGAGGGATGGGTGTGTGTTTGAAGATTCCTTCCTGACCCCCAGGCATGAGGCTCAGATCCTGCCCTGGAGCATGGGGGTGTCCCAGCAGGGTAGTCCTGGGTCCCAACAAGCAAAGGTGCCCCTAGCAGCACAGACACTCCCTATTTTTGCCATAGGAGGACCTCCCCTTACCTTGGTGAGCTCCCCAAGGTGGTTGAGTGCGCCCAGGGCATACAGCTGCTCCAGGGCCAGCACCAGGGTCTCATGTGGGGGCGGGTCCATGAAGTCAAAGTGGATGAGGTCGTTGATGCCTGCAGGAGAGAGGGGGCCAGATTTAAATCAGTAAGCAGGAAACCTCGACTGAAATCACCACTTTGCCTCTTGTTTTGCATTGGTACTTGGTAGATATTTGCCTAAAGCCAGACTGATCCTCACTGGTTGAGAACTGTTAGAACATGCCAGTTTGCATCTCCAGCTACCTTCGCGGTAACCAGTCACTTCTTTTTGCTAGCCAGGACACACTAGATGGATACACCTTTATCTAAGCAATCAGAAGCTTCGCTTCCATTGGGATTCTTCATTTTTACATTGTTTATGATGTTAGAAAACGGCAAAGGATGCATCTCCGGCTGATGAACTGTTTACCCCTGATGTGTATCAGGCAGCATTTTGGGATGGAAATTGGAATTGAATTTTGGCATTGTAAAGCTGACTGAAATGTGCTGGAGCTGTAAAAAATGTTTGTTTAAACATGATTTGCATTTAGAACTAACCAATTTGTTAACCAAAGGATGTATTGTCTGTACATAGTGAATAGAACTGATTGTTTTCGGTGCCCGAGGGCTTAACAACTTTAGAACTAGCAGATCTCATCCTCACCCACCTGGATTTTATCCATGGATTGGAAGAGAAAAACACCACCTAATCCAGAGGTCACCAAACTGTGGGGCATGCCCCGCTAGGGGGGCCTGAAGGAATGTCTGGGGGTGGGGGGGAGTGCAACAGGGCCCAGGCCAGCCCCCACAAAAGGTGGGGAGGGAGCACCACCTCTCCCCTCCCCTCCCCTCCCCCAGCCCTGTCCCTGGTGCCCCATTCCCAGCCTCAGCGCAGCTCCACTCCCGGCCCTATGCCAGCCCCTGGCCACAGTTCTATCCCAGGAGCATAGCCACACTTGGCCACGGGCCCAGCTGCCAACCCCCACTGCAGCCCAGCTGCGGCTCCGCTCCTGCCCTTACCCTCAGGCTTGGCCCAGCTGCAGCCCTGCTCCTGGCCACAGCCCCCTTCCCCATATCCACATCTCCCCTCGCTGAGCTGTGGCCCCACTCCTAGCTCCGGCGGGGGGTGGACAGTGGTAACGGAGGGGAATGGCCTAGTCATTGGACTGAATCCCATGAACAAAGTGAAATAATGACAATATTCTCTCTGCCCCTGCAGAAGAGGTTACAGCTGGCTTAGCACTTCAGCATACTCGGGCTTAGCCAGCGACTGCCATGAATGCAGTGGCGTGACGTACTTTAAAAATCCAACCAGGGTGTGCTGCTTGGCTACTAACAATATACATTCATCAAAGCAGCAGATGAGATGACACTGAGGCCTTACCCCAGGCTGTCAGCCCTGCACATTTCATGTTAAATAGGTGATTTTTGAAAATCAACCAGTAATTCATTTAAATAAAACTCAGCTAATTAAAACAAATATGATTTTCATCGTCCTTGGAGTCAGGCAGTGAAGCTAGGCTCCAATCTCCAGGGACCTTCCTCCCCCCCCCCCCCGGGGCAAGCTCCACCCCCCTCCCTCCCCCAGTAGGACCCCTCCTCACCCAGACTCTTGAGCAGCAGCACCACGTTGCCCAGGTTGGTCCTCTGGATCTCAGGCACCGTGGTCTCCTCCATCTCGTTCTTGTAGGCCCAGGCAGTGTAGAGGCGGAAGCATTTCCCAGCAGCCACACGCCCGGCACGCCCGGCCCGCTGGTTGGCGGAGGCCTAGGGAGGGGGAAATGGATGTGAGATGAGAGCATGTGCGGGGAAGATACGGGACCCTCTGACCCCACGTGAAAACCCTGTAACCTGGGGCTCCACCAGGCCCTATCGTCATAACATGGGAAATGGGGAGGAGAAGGGGATGTCCTATATCTAGAGCGGGTGTTGGGGCTGTGGAGAAGTCCCCATGCCCGGGAGCAGGGCATGATGATCAGGGACTCCAGGCTGGGATGGAGGCTGTACCCCGAGGGGAGTGGTTGGGGAGCAGGGAGTTGGGGCGGGTGCTGTACCCCGTGGTGGCGATTAGCGGGGAGGGGGGTCCCGTACCCAGGAGCAGGGCGTGACGATCAGGGACTCCAGGCTGGGACAGGGGCTGTACCCCGAGGGGAGTGGTTGGGGAGCAGCGGGTTGGGGCGGGTGCTGTACCCCGTGGTGGTGATTAGCAGGGCGGGGGGTCCCGTACCCAGGAGCAGGGCGTGACGATCAGGGACTCCAGGCTGGGATGGGGGCTGTACCCTGAGGGGAGTGGTTGGGGAGTAGGAGGTTGGGGCGGGTGCTGTACCCCGCGGTGGCGCTTAGCGGGGCGGGGGGTCCTGTACCCGGGAGCAGGGCGTGACGATCAGGGACTCCATTCCAGTGCGGGCATTGTAGCTCTTTTGCTTGCAGAACCCTGGGTCAATGACGTAGATGATCCCGTCAATAGTCAGCGAGGTCTCTGCGATGTTAGTCGCCACGACGACCTGTGAGGGGTGGGGAGACACCTCATCAGCTGGTGGAGGGGAAGGAGTCAGTCAGGCCTGGCCCACAGGGGACACCCTGGGGTCCCCCTGTGCAGTGGCCTGAGCTGGACAGGCTGGTCCCCTGGGCCTCCATCAGTCACAGCTGCTGAGCAGAGACTGTGGGGGAGGAGCATGTGCACCTAAGCACCACCCCCTCCACAGCTCCTCCTCTTTATAGTCCCGCCCCTTCAAAAGCTCCTCCCTAAAGTACTAAGCTCCTCCCTAAAGTACTGAGCTCCTCCCTTGCTGCCCCAACCCCACATACAAACTTCTTTCATCCCCTCCCTTCCCCAGCCACCTACCCCTGAAGCCACACCTCCGGAGCTGTAAGCCCCGCCCACTCAGCCAGGTACCCCATGTAGCCATGCCCACAAAGCACTAAGCCCCTCCCATAACCGAGCTACCCTTGTCATGCCCCCAGAGACCTAAATCCCATCCTCTGAGCAATCTACTCACAAAACCACACCCCCAGACCTCTAAGCTCCTCCCACAAGCCCATCTACCCCCAAAGCCATGCTCCCAGATCACTAAATCAGCTACTCCTGACGCCATGCCCCAGAGCTCACACCCCTCCCCTACCTCAACCCCCTCCCCATAGGACATGCCCAAGCCCATCTATCCCCCTGAAGCCCCGACCCAGAGGTGTAAGCACCTCCCCTGCATCCCTACACTCCCAAGCCCCCCCCCCCATCACCTTCCGGGCCCCGGGCGGGGTGGGCTCAAAGATCTTGGCCTGCATGTCAGAGGGCAGGTTGGCGTAGATGGGCAGCACCAGCAGCTCGGGGATCTTGGAGCCCAGGCGGCGGCAGCGTTCCTGCAGCATCTCGCAGCAGGCCTCGATCTCTTCCTGCAGGGGGCGGAGCCGAAGGTAGGGTGGAGGTCAGACACTGCAGGGGGTGGGGCCAGGCCCTGTAGGGGGCAGGGTCAGGTACTTACCTGGCCGGTGAGGAAGACCAGGATGTCCCCGGGCGCCTGGGTGACGTGGATTTGCAGCACCGACACCACGCAGGCCTCCAGGTAATCGGCCTCGGGGGCCTAGAGAGGGGTCAGATCGGGGTCAGAGCTCAGCTCCCACCACTCCCTGCCCCACAGTGTGACTCCTCTCGGGCCTGCTCAGCCCCCTGGCTGGCTGGCTGCCTGCCTCATATACACCCCACACCCTGCTCTCCCAGATCTCTCCATGCCGCCCCTGCTGGTCATGCCATGTTCCCGACCCACCTCCTCCTGGTCTTGCTGCCCTATCCTAGCCACACCTTCTCCCCCCCCTCCAACCCCCTTTAACATGCTTCCCCTCCTCCCCCCCAAAAAATACTCTCCCCACACCATCCATCCTCCTAGCCCCCCCCCACTGCCCCCTCCTGGCCACAATCTTCTCTATTCTTCCCCAGAACCCCTCCGCCCACAATGATCCTGCCAAAACACCCCACGCCCCACCTTCCCGCGGCCAGCGACTGCGCCATGCTGCCCCCGACCCCCAGCCCCCATCTTCCCCCCTGCCCAGACCTTGGTGTAGAAGATGTCCACAGGGAAGCGGCGCCCAGGGATGCGGAAGATGGGCGCGTCGTCGAAGAAGGTAGAGAAGCGCTCGGTGTCCAGGGTGGCGCTGGCGATCAGCACCTTGAGCGCCGGGCGGAACCGGGCGATGTCCTTGATCAGGCCGAACAGGATGTCGGTGTGGAGGGTGCGCTCGTGGGCCTCGTCTATGATGATCACGCTGCGCGAGGGAGACGGGGGGGAGTGTGTCAGGAACGGTCATGCTCCCTGCAGCACGGCACCCCCTAGCGCCGCAATGGGGCTAGCACTGCGTGCCGGGGGAGAGTGTCCCAGCCCCGCCCTGCAGCCCAGCTCCCCTTAGTGCCACATTGGGGCCAGCACTGAGTGCTGGGGGAGACCAGACCGGCCTTGCCCCGTCCCCGCCCCCCAGCAAAGCTCACCTGTAGCTGGAGAGGTCGGGCTCGGTAAGGAACTCCCGCAGCAGCATGCCGTCCGTCATGTACTTGAGCAGCGTGCGCTCCGACGTGCAGTCCTCAAAGCGGATGCTGTAACCCACCTGCCAGGCGGGAGAGATTAGCCCGAGCTACCACAAAACCACCAGCCAATATGAACGCAGCGTGCCTGGCACCTGTCGGCCAATGAGAGCGCTCCACAGTCCTGCTCAGGGCACTGTTTTACAGTGGACCCAGTTAATTGTAGTTGCAAGGAAAGAGACAAGGGCCTTTTCCCTTCACAGACATCAGCTTCCAGCTTGTCTGAGGGCAGGGGGACTGGCTGGCTCAGGGGCGTAAGGAATGGGATACGGGAGCTTTCCCCTCTAGGGGGCAATGGCTCTTATCCAGTCCCAGGGCAAGGGGACTGGCTGGCCATGGGTCCTGTCCTCTCTAAGGGGGCCGCCTCTGGCTCAGGCAAGCGGGAAAGGGGATAACAAACCCACCAGTCATATACCTCGTTACCAAGCTTAACTCCCATTTCCTGGGAGACTCTGGCTGCGACACTCATGGCCGCCACTCGTCTGGGTTGGGTGCAGCCGATCTTCATCCCCTTCTCCGTGTAGCCCTGACAAGGGAAAGGAGATGGTTCAGGGACCGGATGGAAATTTCCTGGGAGCTGCTGCTAGAGCAGAAATGCAGCTGCTTCTGGGGTGGGGCAGCTGGATAACAGCCTCACCGTCACGCTGCACAGGGATCACTCGTCCAGTGCGGAGAGGAAGCCACCTCTGGGGAGAGGTGCAAATGGGGTCAGCACTGACTGTGAGGGGAGAACACCCCCTGCTGAATCTCCCACCCCACTCCCTGCGGCACAGCGCCACCTAGTGCCACCCCACTGCATTGCGGGCAGCACTGATCATGGGGAAACAGCGCCCTCTACTGAGCCTCCCAGCCTGCTCCCTGCAGCACAGCGCCCCCTGGCACTGGGATCAGCACTAACTGGAAGAGGAGAGTCCCCCCTCCCCTCCCAGCCCCCATCCTGCTGCGTGGTTACCTCCTCGTACAGGTACTGGGGGATCTGCGTGGTCTTTCCGGAGCCCGTCTCCCCCTCGATGATGAGGATCTGGTGCTCGGCAATGGCCGCCAGCAGGTCCTGGCGGTAGGGGTAGACGGGCAGGCTGCGCCGCACCTCCTGCATGGACAGCTTCCGCCGCGCCGCCTCCGACAGCTCTGACTTCTCCTCCTGAGCAGGACGATGGGACACTGTCAGCTCAGCCACCGCCCCTCCACCCGGGCTAGGGGGACGGCTGCTGGATCTCCAGATGGGAGTCAAACCCATAGAGTTCTCGGTCCTCCCAGTGCCAGAGAGGACCAGGAAATGCAGGTTGGGGTGAGAGAGGGGGCTGGGAAGGCCATCGTTTCACTCAATGGGGACTGTTCCCATTCTGCTCACCCCATACAGTGTCCCCTGCTCATGGGCCTCCTCAGCGCTGCCCCAGCAGGGATCCCCCTCTAGGGGGCACAGGGGAGCTCAGCACGGCAGCGTGTTCAGCTCTCAGCCTCCCTTGCTCAGACAAGGGGTGAGGGGAAGGGGTTTGGGATGGGACGCCTGCCCTGCTGGGGGCTGGGCTGAGACCTGGTGACTTGTTACATCTAGATGGGAATGATCATCCTATGCCCCACCCCCAAGCCAGGCAATCCCCCCAGCTGGGGCTGGATCGGAGCAGATGCCCCCTAGAGGGGAAGGGCCCCATGTCCCATTCCCTAGGCCCCCAGCATGGGGCTGGATCAGAGCCAGTGACCCCTAGAGGGGAAGGGCCCCATGTCCCATTCCCCACTCTTCAAGTCAGCCAGTCCCCTCCCGTAGGGCCAGATCAGAGCTGGTGCCCCCAACAGAGGAAGGCTCCAGCCCCCATCTCTCACCTTGCCCTGGGCCGTGCCCTGCATATGCACAGCGCTGACGAAGTGGATCATCTCGTCCTCCTCCAGCACAAACTCGTAGTCCTTGCAGGGGCGACGCTGGCCGGCGTCGCGGGCCCCGAAGCGCAGGGCAGCCGCCCCGATGTGATCCTCCTCCCAGCGCCGCTGCTCGTCCCGCGGCGTGGCGCGCTCGTCTGCCACCGGCTCCTCGTAGCGGTCGGGGATCTTCTACCGGGGGAGATCCAGGGGCTGAGTTACAGCACAGGGGATGCCGCGGGGGCAGGGGCAGGGCCAGGGAGAGCCCAGCTCTGGGGAAAGTCTGACGTCAACCCCGGCTGCACATGGGCTGGGGGTCAGCATTCAAGGGTCACCCCCAGACTGGAGCAGGGCAGGAGGGATCACAGCCCAAGCTGCAGGGGGTCCAGATTTGAGTCTCCACCACAATCCTGCCCCCTCCACCAGCCCGAAACTGGCCCTTCCCCGGGGGACTCCCCCGCACAGTTCAGTACAACCAGCCTCAAGGGGGAGATGTTCCTTATCACCAGCCATGCTGCTAAGGCCAACCCTCCTTCCTCCCAACAAGGGGACCACTCCAGGGAACACCCATAGGGCACGGACCCCTCACCCTGCCAGGTCCTAACCCCCTTCCTTCACCCCCAGCGGGTGTTCTCAAGCGGGTCATACTCCCGACTCCTGTCACAGGGGCTCCCACGCCCCTGCTGTCCCCGTCCTTCCATCTCCCCAGCCCCTGGGCAAGGACACCTGCCCCTTCACCCCTCCTTTCTATGGGGCTACTGCCTGCAGATCACATGCCTCACTGGCCCCTATGCAGGGTACTACCAGGAAGACCCCCACCTCCAGCTCTACCAATTCCCCAGCCCCATGGCAGGTACTTTGCTACTGCTCCCCTCACCCTCCCCTCTCCAAGATGGGTACCTTGTGGTGGCTCCCCCACACAGCAGTTACCTTGCCACAGCTCCCCCAGAGTGCTCCCCTGCCATGCTCTCCCTCAGAGAGCGCTCCCCATGTTGGGTACCTTCCCACAGCTTCCCCTCCCTCCCCCGTGGTGGGTACCTTGCCACAGCTCCCCTCCCTTCCCCGCGGTGGGTACCTTGCCACGGCTTTCCTCAGGCATGTAGTAGCGGCTGCTCTTCTCCAACTTCTCCTGCTCGCCCGCCCGCTTGTAGTCCTTGGCCAAGTCGCGCACCCGGCGCTTGTACTCCAGCTCCCGCCGCTCGGCCGTCGTCAGCTCCAGCTCCGAGAACAAGTGCTCCTCGTCCACAATCTCCGCCTCCAGGTCCTCCAGCTTGTCCCGCTCCCGCTTGGCCAGGTACTCCCGGCGTGACTTCTTCCGCAGCTCTGGGATCTGGAGGGGGGATGGAGAGGGGCTGAGGGCACCAGCTGTGAAGCCAGGACCCCTGGGTTCTAGCCCCAGCTTTGGAAGGGGAGTGGGCTTTAATAGGTTAGAGCAGGGGGGCTGCGAGTCCAGACTCCTGGGTTCTATCCCCAGTAGGGAGTTAGGGCCTGGATACCAGGCTAGATGTGCCCCACTGATCTGATCTGGGTGGAAAGCAGAGAGGGATACTGAGCTAGATGGGTCTGTACAGCTCCGATCAGCCAGGAGGCAAGACAGAAATACAGCAGGAGAAATACAAAGCTCTCACCATGGTTTTCTTGTCCTCTTCCGCCATCTTCAGTCGCTTCTGTGCCTCTTCGTAGGCCTGCGTCCAACAACAGGAAAGGGGAGAGACACTGATCAGGTTGTGTAGACAGTCCTTCCCCTCCCCTAAAGCAGACCCCAGCTGGCCCCTCTCTGAAGTACGCTGGGCTGCAGACAGACTCTCTAGTGGGAAGGGCCAAGGAATTTCCAGAAAAAGCTCCCCAACTTGCTGATAAACTTGGAATTTTCTCCTCCTCCCTACAAATCCCTGTCCTCTGGCTCTGCTCCCTCCAGCGCTTGTGGGGTTCACAATCACCCCTTCAGGGAAGAAATCCAGCAGTAAGAGCACAACACGGGAGAGGCAGGTGGCATCGGGGACTCAGGAAGAGATCCCAACAACGTGGGGACATGTGGAATCCTGGGATAGGATCCTAGCAGCGAGTGGGATGGATCAGAGGTGGGAATCCCAAGACTGTGGCAATGGAGGGGCAGGTTCAGAGCAGAGAGAAATCCCGGCAGTGAGTGGGGAGGCATCCTGGCAGAGGGAGGTAGGGGGCTAGAGAGGGATCCCAGTTGTAGGACATATGAGAAGGGCTCAGGAAGGGACCCAGCTGCAGGAGTGGGATGGGGGACGGATGCTGCCGCAGGGACAGGCTCTGACCTTCTTGTCTGAACGCTCCAGGATGTTCCTGGTCTTCTCCTTGTCCTTGCGCTTGACCCGTTCGGCGAAGGCATCACGCTCCTCCAGGTCCTGCAGACGCTCTCGCTCGCTGCGGTCCCATTCGTCCTCTGAGTCCTTCCCCTCCAAGGATGGCTCCCTGCACCCGGGGATGGATGAGAGACCACAGTCAGGACATTAGCCAGCTCCAGGGACCCCCCAGCGCAGGGGACTGTCCCCCCGCTTCACCCCCTGCGATCCCATGGAGGCTACACTCACGGCTCCTTCTCTGCTTCTTTCTCTTCCTCCGACGTCTCCTCCTGCTTCCGGCGCAGATGTTTGCGCCGCTTTTTGTGCTTCCCCTGCTCGGGCCGACGCTTGGAGCCCGGGGCAGCCCCCCCATCCCTCTCTTCCTCATCGCTGTCCTCCAGCAGCTGGTACGAGCGGTTCTTCTGCTGCATGGCCAGGGCCTCCCGCTCGGCCACCCGGGCTGGACGCTCCTGGGGGGCCGAACGTGGGATCTGAGAGTTGGGAGAGAGATGGGGATTTGAAACACCACACAGCCAGCGCACCCTCCCTGACCCCCAGCCTCCTCCACAAAGCTCCTCCCTTTAGTGCACAGGTCCCTCTCCTGTAGCTAGCTCCTCCCCCTTCACAAAGGCTCCTCCCACTTTCATCCCTTCCCTGATAATCCTTCCCCTCCTCACATGGTCCTCACCCTGGTAACCCTCCCTACATCCTCCTCTCCCCCCCTCCACCTCCACACACTCCTACAGCTACCCTCACCCCATCTTCCCACAAGCCCCACCCACTTCTCCATAGGCTCCGCCCACTAAACTCACAGGACCCTCCCCTTGGCTCCTCCCCCCTCCCCTCTGCTCCTCGCCTTTCCCCTTCAGCCCCACTCACCCCACTCCCTCCTCTAAGCACCCCCCATGTGTCCCTCCTCTCCCCAGTCCCAAGTTTAGCCCCTTGCCTGAAGCCCCCTACAGCTCCAGTTAGCCCCTCCCCTCAACCCCACTGGCCCCTCCCCCTGCAATGTGACACTCTCCCCTCAGTCCCGCCCCACTCAGCCCCTCCCCCTCTATTAAGGACCCTCCCCCTCAGCCCCCCCTACCCACTAGCCCCACCTCTTCAATTGTGCCCCCCCGGCCCACTAGCCCCGCCCCCTCAGCGCCCCTAGCCCCGCCCACCTGCTCCCAGAGGCGCTGGGCGAAGGCGCGCACGGCCGGCTCGCTCACGCGCAGGGTCTCCGTCTCCTCCAGGCGGCTCAGCAGCTCGTCGGGGCTGCGGCTGCGCCGCGCCAGGCCGAGCAGGAACCCGACCACGTGCCGCTCGCTCATCCCCAGCAGCGCGTGCAGCTCCCCCGACACCCACCGCTCCAGCGCCGCCATCCTTCCCCCTGCCCGGCCGGGCCACCGTACCGCCAGCGACCGCTTCCGGGCTACGTGACCCACCTGGACCAATCACTTCCGGGGCTAAGGGGGCGGGGTCTGTATAGTGCGCCGGCGCCGAGCCGGAATGAGGCAATTCCGCTCCGTGCTTTACCGTAATGAGCGGGATATGGACGGCAGATCTCAAAACCCAATCCCGACGCTACCGTAATGAAAAGAATAGCAACCGCAAGCAAAGAGCTCTGGTCGTAATTACAGGAACATGATGAGCGTCCTGTTTCGCGGCCCACTCCTTACAGTAATGACGGAAATATGAGTTACTTCTCAGGCGGACTCCTGAGATTCCCGTAATTACAGGAATACCAATTGCCCATTCTCCAGATGGTTTCACTACTGTAATTACAGGAATATAAGCCATCAGGCTCCCTACCGTCATCGCACGGTGTGAGATGTATGCACCCCACCACCTGTCTGCTTACCACAGGAGCTTGTGCCCCATCCCCCTTTTTCACCTTGTACTGTCATGATGGATATACGCACCCCACCCCAGGGCTGGGCATTTAACTGTAATTATCATCATACCAGCTGCAGCCATGAGCCCAGCCCAGTTTGGGTCCTCATAGTACTTTGGTGAAGAGGCACCACATAGAGAATCCAGGTCTTTACCATAAGTGCAGGTATATGAGTCACTAACCCAAGCTAGCAGCAAAGA
Source organism: Gopherus flavomarginatus (assembly GCF_025201925.1). Taxonomy (NCBI): domain Eukaryota; kingdom Metazoa; phylum Chordata; order Testudines; family Testudinidae; genus Gopherus; species Gopherus flavomarginatus. Next base: position 5,805,127 of record NC_066628.1, on the reverse strand, counting down.
ATCCTGTGGCACCTTATAGACTAACAGACGTTTTGGAGCATGAGCTTTCGTGGGTGAAAACCCACTTCGTCAGATGCATGTCATTCCTAACCCAAGCTAGGAATGTACTATAATTAGTGATCTATGATCCACGGGTGCAATTTTGGTCTGCACTGTAATTAATATAAACTGCAGCATCAAATCAGGTCTGTACCATAATTAACAATGTATGGGCTCTAGCATGGATCTGTACTATAATTAACAAAGGACAAGTTACATCCAGAATGGGGTTTGCACCAGGGTACATGCCACAGCACCAAGGGCCAGTACTGTAGTGGTCAATGTATGATCCCCGCTTTGAGTCAATCCTCTACCATAATTACTAGTTTATGAGCCTCGGCTCCTATTGGGTCCTGTACCATAATAATTTGGGTGCAGGCTGCGCCCTCAACTTGGCTCTTCACTATAATCGCCAGTTTATGAGCCACAACTCCAGTCTATGGTCTGTACCATATAACCTGTATAAGAGCAGCAGCCCTGGTTCTGTTCTGCATCTTAATTGTTATATGAGCTGCAGCTGTACTCAAGCCTTCACCATAATTATAACTATAGACGCGTCACCTCTCATTAAGGTCTTTGTCCCCAACCAACTACCCTGGCACTCGCCAACATTATTACAATTATGAGCAGCTGCCCTAATTTGGTTCCTTACTGTAACTAGATGTGTATCCACCACAGTTGGCTCTTTAACCATAATTAACTGAGTATGAGTCAGTTTCCTGCTTCCCTCCTTAAGGTTACCACAGTTACAAGCCTATGAGCTGATTCCTCAGTCCACATTGTACTGTATTTACTAGTGTATGAGTCAACTTCCTGACTAGGCTTTTTACCATATATACCAACAAATCAGCTCCCTATCTGATTCTTTGTCTTATTTCTGGCCATGAGTCAATCTTATTTCTAGGCCTATTAGTCACATTCTTCACTAGGCACTTTACCATGTTTCCAGGCATACGATGTGTCTCCCTAACTGGCTCCATACCATATTTAACAGTGTGTGAGTTGCTTTCCAAAGTAGGATCTTCACAGTTTTTACAAACCTGGCTCTTATATATATTTCCAGGCATATGAGTTGACTTCCCACACGTTATTTCATTGTCTCCAGCTTAACTCCGGCGATCAGCAAAGACTCATTCTCATCCTAGGCCCGTCTCAGTGCTGTTCTTTGATGGGTCGCTACAGAGGAGGCTGAGGGGTTAACTAGTCTTGTAGGATTTGATCTTTGCAACGGTGGCAGGGATTTCAATGCTCAGCTCCAGCAAACCAGTGCAGAGCTCTGACTGCTGGGTCAGGGAGATATGGGATGGAAGGCAGAGCAGCACCCACACCACTAGGAGGTGAGGCGTACATTGTCTTCCATAGTGCAGAGCTCTGACTGCTGGGGGTGAGCAGGTGAGACAAGAGCAGGGGCTCCTGCATCATCAATGCCTCACCACTAGAGGGAGTGAGATGGGGAATGGGAATTAGGGTGCCCATAGGGCAGAGCTGTGACCACTAGGGGGTGCACAGGATCTGACTGTGCCAACCCTCATCCCCAAGGGGTGCCTGGGAGGTCCTGGCAGTGCCCACACCTCACTCCCAGGAGATGTGTGGGAGCCAGGTCTTGGCAGCACCCACCCTCACCTCCAGGGGGCACGTGGGAGCTAGGTCCTGGTAGCACCCATCCTCACCTCCAGGGGGCACGTGGGAGCTAGGTCCTGGTAGTGCTCACTCATCACAGACCACGTGGGCTATAGATGACAGGAGGGCGGCTTCACGTGCAACATCTTTCTGTTTTATTATTATAATATATATAAAAAAACACTATTGGAACTGGCCGGATGCAACCCCGTCCCCCTGCCAGCACTTAGATGCAACATCAGTGCCTTCTGCTCAGAGCAGGGTGGGAGTTAAATGGGAGGGGGCAGATGCCTTGTTTAGCTCCACTCCCTTGTGACCACACATCTACCCCTGCTCCCTAGGCGGGGGGAGGAACCTGCCACATTTGTTCATTCGCTCACACCCTCGTTCCCGGGCGAGGATGCAGCTGCTATCCCCAGTGCAAAGGAAAATGAATTAATAATAACAAAACGAACTAAACTCACAGAGGAGGGGCTCATTCATCCATCCATCCCTCCCCACTCATCCCATTCCTCATTCCCTCTATCCTCATTCTAGTCCCCACACATCCAATTCCACTGTCCCTCCATTCTCACTCCTGCCCATCAGAGGCTCTGAATGACACAACCCCCCTCCCCCACCCATGAAAGGTGGTGAAATTGCTCCACCTACACAGGAAGTGGGATGGCTAAAACAGGAAGTCACACCGTTGGCCCACCCTCCGCTTCAGTCATCTCCTCCCCCCGACCTCCCGTCACAGCTGGTCCCTCCCCAATTCCTGGATGGCTCCACCTCCCACCCCTAAACCACATACTGCCCCACTCCCCCAAACACAACTAGTCCTGCCTAAAGTACATAAAATGGCCCCATCTGTAACTAGCTCCAGAACACTTGCAAATGGTCCCCCCCATGCAAAGTAGCAATTTGCCCCACTCTCTAAATACTGACTGGCTCCGTCTCAATCTCAACTGGCTCCACCCCAGTCACAGATTGCCTGGCCCTCCGATAGTGATCCGCTTCTCGGCAATTATGATTGGACCCTATCAAGTAACAAAGTAAACCCTCCCCTCCCAAATAAACCCCACCCCTTTCCCTCCTAAACTACAATCCCCTTAACTCTGACCACCCCAGCAGCATTATTAGGAAGTAAAACCTGGGAAACAAAAGTTCTCCCTTCTGGATGATGCCCTCTAGAAAAAGAATTCAAGAGTTACAAAAAATGCATGTGTGTATGGTGGGGGGTTGGTTTTCTTTGCCATCCCCCATCCATACCCTCTTCAGGTATAGCCTGAACCTTTGGCTGAAGGTAGGCCAGGTGACCTCTCGGTGGCAATAAAGTCCATGGGGTTTAAAGCATCCCCTGCTGGCTGCAGTGGGAATGGGCTGTCCCAGCACAGCCCAGGTGGTGCAGAGAGCCCCCTCGCTGGCTGTAGTGGGAATGGGCTATCCCAGCAAAGTCCACATGATGCAGAGCGCCTCCAGTGGAAATGGGCTCTCCCAGCACAGTCTAGGTGTTGCAGAGCGTCCCCTGCTGGCTGCAGTGGGAATGGGCTCTCCCAGCACAGCCCAGGTGGTGCAGAGAGCCCCCCCCCCCGCTGGCTGTAGTGGGAATGGGCTATCCCAGCAAAGTCCACATGATGCAGAGCGCCTCCAGTGGAAATGGGCTCTCCCAGCACAGTCTAGGTGTTGCAGAGCGTCCCCTGCTGGCTGCAGTGGGAATGGGCTCTCCCAGCACAGTCCAGGTGGTGCAGAGTGCCCCCTGCTGGCTGCAGTGGGTTTGTTCCTGAAGGCTCTCTGGATGCTGTTTTTCTGTTGGTCTCATCCCTCCTGCTGGACCTTAGGGGAGCAGTCAAATGGGACGGTAGCTGCTCTGGCCTAGCCACAGCCAGGGGGACTGGAGCCGACCTCCCTCCAGTCCTTGTTCTTGCTGAGATTTTACTGGAAGACGAAAGAGAAGGGGCCGGTCGGGACCCAGTCGTGGCAGGGCACCTTCTGGACCTGCCCCGTCCCCCCACCATAAGGGGGAGGGGTTCTGCGGGGTTACCGCCTGCAGGATTCATCTGTCAGAAGAGAGAGAAGGGGAAGTGAGTAGGGAATGGGAGAGGGGGAAGCCCAGCAGGGACAGTCAGGGGAACAGAACCCAGCAGTCCTGGCTCCCAGCCCCCCTTCTCTAACCCACTAGATCAGGGGTGGGCAAACGTTTTGGCCTGAGGGCCACATTGGAACTGTGAAATGGTATGGAGGGCTGGCTAGGGAAGGCTGTGCCTCCCCAAACAGCCTAGCCCCTGCCCCAATCCACCCCCTCCCACTTCCTGCCCCCCGACTGCCCCCCTCAGAACCCCTGACTCATCCAACCCCTCCCCCTCTCCTTGTCCCCTAACCGTTCCCTCCCAGGACCACCTGCCCCTAACTGCCCCCTGGTACCCCACTCCCTATCCACCCCCCCTGCTCTCACTTCCCTGCCCCCGACCCTATCCACATCCCTGCCCCTGACAGGCCCCCTGGGACGCCCACCCCCTATCTAGACACCCTCTCTGTCCCCTGACCATCCCTTCTTGGGACACCTGTCCCTAACTGTCTCCCTGGGATCCCACCCCCTATCCAACCCCCCACAGCCCCTTTCGGAATGTGGCCCTGTGAATATGGGCGGAGGACTCAGGAGGAGCAGGGGCAGCCGTGCAGCTGGAGAGAAGCGGCAGTTTCCCCTTTAAAGCGCCACTTCCCTCCAGCCGGCTGTGTAGCCGCCCGGTATCCTCCTGAGTCCTCTGGATGTGTTCCCCACGCTCCCGCCACCCGCACTGCCCGCCTGAGGCTGCGAGTGAGCCTCCCTCCCTGCTCTCCTCTGCCCCCTCCCTGCAGGGGGTGCGCCGGTGCTGAGCTGCCCGTCGGTGCAGTGAGATGAGGCTGTAGGGGAGGGGGAACAGCAGGGGAGGGGCTGAGTGCTACCCTCCCCGGCTGGGAGCTCGGGGACCAGGCAGGGCAGTTCCACCGGCCAGATGTGGCCCACGGGCCGTACTTTGCTCACCTCAGCACTAGACCCCTCCCTCCCAGAGCTGGGAGCTGTGAGCGTAGCAGCACTGCCTGCCTGACGGATGTTGGAGGAGAGGGAGGGGCATGTGCCTGGCCTTCCTGGGGAAGGGGGGGACAGTGGGGGCTGGGGTAGGGAGCAAATGGCAAGAGCCATCTGAATTGGAAAGGGCAGGATGCATCTGTGCCCTGCGGGGCTTGCTGGAGTCCAGTCAGCTTGAGCTTCCCCCATCTGGCCACTAGATGGAGCCCCAATGCCCATGGCCAGCAAAGCACGAGGTTTTCCCAAGGGTGGGGAACCGGCAGCAGCTGTTTCATAAGCATTTTCCCAGCGTGTTTCATCACCCAAGCTGCTCCCTGCAGCACAGCGCCCCCTGGTGCCATGCTGGAGCATTGGAGCCAGCACTGACTCCCAGGTGAGTGCGCCCCCTACTGAGCCTCTAACCCCACTCCCTGCCACACAACGCCCCCTAGTGCTGCACTGGGGCATTGGAGCCAGCACTGACTCCCAGGTGAGTGCGCCCCCTACTGAGCCTCTAACCCCGCTCCCTGCCACACAACGCCCCCTAGTGCTGCACTGGGGCATTGGAGCCAGCACTGACTCCCAGGTGAGTGCGCCCCCTACTGAGCCTCTAACCCCGCTCCCTGCCACACAACGCCCCCTAGTGCTGCACTGGGGCATTGGAGCCAGCACTGACTCCCAGGTGAGCGCGGCCCCTACTGAGCCCCACACCCTGCTTCCTGAAGCACAGCGCCCCCTAGTGCTCGCCGAGACTCACCCACGATGAGGGATTTGGTCCTGAGCACACCCGGCAGGCCGCGATGGAGAAGCACCAGCTCCTCCTCTTCCTCGTCGTCCTCCCCGTGGGGGTTGGCACAGGCCGGCACGTCCGACTCCTCGGGGGGCCCAAACTCCTCCAGCAGGGACCCCTCGGATGGGTACTGGAAGGTGCGCTCCAACTGGCTCTCACTGAACGAGATCTTCAACTGCAGGGGAAGGGGGAGAAGGATCAGACTAACGGGCCCATCTAGCCAGGTATCCCGCCTCTGCCCCCTACCGCACCGGGTTAGCTTTATGTCCCCGCCCCCTGTTTAAGTGTGACTCTACAATAACTTATCAGTGCCCACGGTTTTAGACCCTGCACCAATGGGTGAGGCCACAGCACAAAGAGACCCTACAATAACAAACCAGTGGATGGCTCCCCAGCGCATCTGAGAGACCCTAAAATAATGACTAGTGTGCTGGGTCCTAGCACCTACTCAAAGACTCTTCAGTAACCCCTGTGCCTATCCCCAGGGCTGAAAGACCCTACAATAACAAACCATGGCACACAGCTGAGACTCCACAATGTCAAAACCACTGTCTGCACCCCCAGTGCTGACCTGAGACCCTCAATAACAAAACAGTGTGTGCATCTTCCATACCAAAAGACCCTATAATAACAAACAGTGACACACAGCCTGAACTCTGACAAGGGACCCTATAACAACACTGCATGCTGATTCCCACTGCTGACTCGATGCCTTACAATAACAAATCTGTGTTCATATCCCCAGTGCTAAAAGACCCTACAATAATAAACCACCATACACAGTTTTAGCAACTATAAGAGACCCTAAAATGACAAACCACAGTGCACGTGTCCCCACTGCCAAGTGACCCTACAATAACAAACCACAGCACGCAGTCCAGGTAATGCCAAGAGACCTTACAATAATAGACCTCTCAGGCAGCGGCTCTCTAGGGACCCTCTGAGGACAGTGTGCCCGTGGCAGTCCTATTCTGGCTAAGCCTCTGGTGGAAGGCAGTCAGGAAGCTGCCCCTGCCTGCACCCAAGCTGGGCACAGAGCCCTGGCAGGAGATAAACCCTGCAGGAAATGAGATTAGACATCCCTCCTGCAGAGAAAGACGATTCTCCAAGGGCAAGAGCATCTACCTTGACCTGCAGCTAGGCTGGGCCACAAATAGCATAGAGGAAGGAGCAGCGGCCAGGCAGAGATGGGAGGGGGAGCCCTGCATACAGCATTAGGATGCAGCCACCTCTGGGGTGGGGCAGCGGGAGAACAGCCAGACAGCAGCACCACAGAGTGGCATAAAGTGGGAGGTGAAGAGTAATCCTGCATCCAATTGTAACTACAGGGCAGGGGATATCAGGAAGGCAGAATGGATGTGGGCTGGGGGAGGATCTGGCCAGGGCACTGGGGTTCACGCCCCAACTCGGGAGGAAAGTGCCAGGGGAGATTTAATGACTGGGCCTGGTCAGGACTTCAATTTTCTATGCAATTCAAAATTGATACAGCGCTGCCTAGCGTTGCCCACGGGTACTGGGGTGAGCACCAGCACCAGCAACAGCACCACCTACTGAGCCCCCACCCTGCTCCCTTCAGGACAGCGCCCCCTAGTGCCGCACTGGCATTTCGGGGCCACCACCAGCAACAGCGCCACCTACTGAACCCTCATTCTGCTTCACGCAGGACAGTGCCCTCTAGTGCTGCATTGAGGTATTGAGGTCAGCACCAACTGACAGGACAGTGCCACCTACTGAGCCCCCATCCTGCTCCCTGCAGGACAGCGCCCCCTAGTGCCACACTGGCATTTCGGGGCCACCACCAGCAACAGCGCCACCTACTGAGCCCCCATCCTGCTCCCCACAGGATAGCGCCTCCTAGTGCCGCACTGGGGTATTGGGGCCAGCACCAGCAACAGCGCCACCTGCTGAGCCCTCATGCTGCTTCATGCAGGGCAGCACCCCCTAGTGCTGCACTGGGGTTTTGGGGCCACCACCAGCAACAGTGCCACCTACTGAGCCCACTCCTGCTCCCCACAGGACAGCACCCCCTAGTGCCGCACTGGGGTATTGAGGTCAGCACCGACTGTGACAGGACAGTGCCACCTACTGAGCCCCCATCCTGCTTCCTGCAGGACAGCGCCATCTAGTGCCGCACTGGGGTATTGGGAGGCAGCACTGACAGCCCCGTCCCAATTTCCAGCAGTAATCCTGGCCGCAACCCTTCCTGTTTAGCATGGTTCTAGTTTTAGCCCAGGCAACACCTCCCCCACTCCATTTGGTGACATGGGGGGGTGTATCTTTGATCTTATCTGTTCCCGAATTGGTTCCCATGGGAATTAATCCCCCACTAATCGCAATTAACTGAAGTCTATTAATGAGCTGGGGGGGAGGGGGAGAGGGGTCATGAGGCCAGTCCGGGGGAATTGAGGGTGAGGATCAGGGCCATAACAGCATCATGGATGTTCACTGGAGGTAGTGAGGGATGAGAGAAGGGCCAGAGGAGAGGTAGAGAGGCATGTGGAAGGCCAGGGCCAGGCTGAGAGAGGGAACACCAGCATGGAAAAGAAGGGAATGTGAGAGGGGAGATGAAAGATTGCATGGGAAAGACTGGAACCTGGAAATCCAGGAGGGGAGTGACAGCGGCATGGGAGGAAAAGAGGAAGCAAGGCCATGGGGGAGGGGAGGAGAGGAAAGTCTGGATAGAGAAGAAGAACAGAAGGAGAAAACTGAGGAGCAGAGGAGAGAGAGGCAGAGGAGGGGAAGAGAGGGAATGTGAGACTAAAGGGAGTGGAGGGGCAAAGAAAAGAGAAGGAGGAAATCAGGGAGGGAGGCAGAGAAAGGAAGAGGGGAATGAGACAGGAGGAAAAGAGGAATGAAGGACAGAACAGGCAGGATCCAAGAAAAGAACAGAAGGAGAAAATCTGTGAGAGGAAGGAACAGGGGAACGAAACAGAAGAAGGGAGAGAGGAAATGGGGGTGAGGAGTGGATGAACGGGAAGGGTCCAAGAAAGAACAGAATGAGAGAATGGAGGCGGGGGGAACATGTCAGAGTCCTACAGAGACTGAAAAGATAGAAGAGGTGGAGGAGGAGGAGGAGAAATGAAGGGAAAGGGAGGGAAGAGCCGGGTGATGGAACGAAAAAGATAGCCAGCGAGAGAAAGAGAAGAGGAAGAAGGGAATGAGAAAAAGGAGAAATGAAAAATGTCTCGCTGCATCTTTCTGCAGCTCCTCCCTTGTAACTCTCACATCCCCCTCTTTCCCTCCCCAATCTCTGGCTTCATCTCTCCTCCTCAGTCTGTCTCACGCTCCCCCATTCTCTCTCCCTGCCCCCTCCATACCCAGCTGCTGAGCCCCACCCCGCCCGTTCCCCCAGCTCTGGAATGTGCCTGAGTCACTCGCTCCGCTGCTTGGCTCCTAAATAAGGAGCGAACAGGCCTGGTTTGGCTGGGAGGGGGAGGGGAGGCCGGGAATCCAGCTGCCATCCAACTCCGCACAGCTGCGCCGGGAGCGTCCCAACTCTGCTCTGGTGTCTGGCACCACCTCCATCAGGATGCCTGCCCCTCCTGCCTTCCCCCAGAGTCTAGAAGGGGGGACCAGAAACCGAACCCCACCCCAAGGCCCTGAGCTAAGACCCTCCAGAAATGGCCTCAAATCTCCAAAATTGCCTCACAACCTTCTGGACTGGGCCCATGGCTCTCCAGAAATGGCCTTGAATCTCCAGATATGACCCAAGACCCTTTAGACTTGGCCCACGTCCCTCCAGACTGGCTCCCACAGCCCTCCAGAAAGAGCCATGATCCTCCAGACTGGGTCCACGGCCCTCCAGAAACGGTCATGAATCTCCAGACACAAGCCAAGACCCTCTAGACTTGGCCCACATCCCTCCAGACTGGATCCCACAGCCCTCCAGAAACCACCCTCTCTCTCCTGATGGACCCATGACCCTTCAGAAATGGCCCTGAATATCCAGATATGGCCCACCGACCCTCCATGCCACTATTGCTCTAGATCCATGGGCATCTCCAATGCTTTCTCCAGATCACTTGCCCGGAGGAACCTTCACCCCTGGCTGCCCTCCCTACAACATCCAGACTCCCTGTTGCTTTCCTCACAGCCCTTTCTCTCTGCCCGAGAGCTGAGGAAGGATAGATGGATAGGCTGGACTCTCGGTGGCCCCTTTGAGCTGTAGCTTGAAGCCTAGGGCACTATCCCACAGGCTCTCCTGAGCTCCAGATCCAGTGGAGTGCTGTGTCGGAGAAGGTCCTGTGCCCCTTCCCTGACCAGACCCCTCAATGTCTCTGTGAAGCACAGATAACAGCCCAGAGACTGCTGTGCCAGAGAGAGACTGTCTGGCCTGCTGGGGAGAATAGATGGCAAACACACCAGCTAGATGCCTGGCCACACTATCTATATCCAAGCATCCCTCTAGTCATCCATAGTTCTGTCTATCCATCCATCATTAGCTCTATCCATCTATCCATTGTCAGATCATTGTCATCTTTATCCATCCATCCATGGCAAGCTCTTTCTATCTCTCCATCCTCAGCTGCTTCTACATATCCATCCCTCCATTATCAGATTTACCTATACATATCTGTCTATCCTCAGCTCTATCTATCCATCCATCATCGGATCTAGCCTCAGCTCTATCCATCCATTCACAGGGGTACCCTTCTATCCCTCCATCATCAGATCTGTCCATCCATCCTCAGCTCCACACATCCATCTATCCATCAACACATCTATCTAAATATCTGTCCTCAACTCCATCCATCCACCCACCCATCATCTATCTATCCATCCATCCTCAGATCTATCTATCCTCAGCTCCACCCATCCTCTTGTCTATCCATTATCATCTCTCTCTCTTTCTCCCTATCCTCAGCTCAATCCACCCATCACAAGATCTATCTATAGATCTCTCTATCTACCCATCCTCAGCTGTACCTGAGATACAGAGGAAAGACTAGCTGAGGGCAACCTGCCAGGCCAGTGGCCAAGCCAGGAATAGAAACCAGGGGCCGCGAGTCCCACTCCAGGGCTCTATCCACTAGAACAGACAGAAGCACCGCCAGCTTTTTTTGCGCCCTATGTGGCGGAAGATCCCACTCCCAAAATGGCGCCCCCGACAGAGGCAGCGGAAGGTCTCGCCCTCAAAATACCGCCGACAACTGGGATGGCTGAAGATCCGGCCGCCGTGGTTGCCACCCCCCAAATGTTAGCGCCCTGGTCACCTAATGGGTTGCGTTGGCCCTGGGAACAGAACTTCCCCCCCTCCCGCCCCAAGCAGAGCCCTAGTCTAGCCTGCATCCCTGCCCCTCTCAGAGACCTGAAGTAAAAGAAGGGAAAAGCAACCCCAGCCTGTCTTAGATGGCGCTGGAGTGGTCCTGGGTAGGGATCCTTGACTGGATCCAGGCGTCCTCAAGCCATTCTCCACTTCTCTGCTGATAGCTCCCATCCTGCTAAGGGGAGCCAGCCCCGGGTTGGGGCAATTGGCTGGCTCAGGGGCGTGGGGAACGGGCAATGGGGCCTTCCCCCTCTAGGGGGCACCGGTTCCAATTGGAGAGGCAGGCTGGGCGCTGTTTCTTTCCCTCAATAGCCCAGGCGGGACCTTTGGGCCCCAGCCAGATCGGATTTAGCTCAGATAAGAGAGGGGCTATTTGGGGAATCGCCTCTAAAGCTCTTATATCAAATGGCATTAACGCAGGCCGGGCTCACAGTGCTAGATTTGCGGCTCCACAGTCCTTTTCTTATCCCATAATATCCACCGAGCGCCCTTTATCCTGTTCTGGCCTGGTTCTTAAGGTGTCAAAGTGGGCAGGAAAGGGTTAATCACATGTGTTTGGTGGGTAGGGAGGTGGGACGACTCAGGCACAAGAAAGGGTTGATGGCAAAGCTGGGGATGGGACCCAGGAGTCCTGACTCCCACCTCCCCATCCCCTCCACCGCACTCTAACCACTAGCCCCATCTCTCCTCTCAGAGCTGGGGATGGGACCCAGGAGTCCTGACTCCCAATTCCCACCCCCCACGCATGCTAACCACTAAACTCCACTCCCCTCCCAGAACTGGGGATGGGACCCAGGAGTCCTGACTTCCAGCCCCGCCCCCACCAGCTGCTGCTTTCGCTCTGCACTGCAATAACCACTTCCTGAGCGGGTGCAGGCTGCCCGGGGCTTCAGCTGACACAGGCCTCGATCTCCCTGCCCTTTTCCGTCCCACACGTTCCCCGCTTCCTGTTTTCGACAGGGCTGCAGCACTGCGGGAAGACGGGGCAGGACCGGCAGCCCCAGGGGCCTCTGGGTAATGCCCAGAGTGGGTGCGGGGCAGCCCAGTTAAGCTCCTCCCATGCAATCACACCTTACTCCCTGCCTGTGGGCCGCAGTCCTGCTCCTGCAGGGATCCCTTCTAGGGGGCAGAGGGGAGCTGGGGCTCTAGGGCCAGTTCAGCCCTCGGTTTCCCTGCTGAGGCTGCCAGCATGGGGGAGGGATGGGTTGGGATGGGGGCACATGCCCTGCTAGGGGCTGGGCAGAGATCGAACTACTTGTTACATCCAGGCGGGAATGATCAACTCCAGAACCAGTCCCCCTAGAGGGGAAAGGCCCCGTGTGTCAGTCCCCACGCCCTGCAGCCGGATGAGAGCCTGCACCCCCTAGAGGGGAAAGGCCCCCATGTCTCAGTCTCCGCCCCCTGGGGCCAGATGGGAGCTGGCACCCCCTAGAGGGGAAAGGCCGTGTGTGTCAGTCCCCGCCCCCTGGGGCCGGATGGGAGCCTGCACCCCCTAGAGGGGAAAGGCCCCGTGTGTCAGTCCCCGCCCCCTGGGGCTGGATGGGAGCTGTCACCCCCTAGAGGGGAAAGGCCCCGTGTGTCAGTCCCCGCCCCCTGGGGCCAGATGGGAGCCGGCGCCCCCTAGAGGGGGAAGACCCCGTGTGTCAGTCCCCGCCCCCTGGGGCCAGATGGGAGCCGGCGCCCCCTAGAGGGGGAAGACCCCGTGTGTCAGTCCCTGCCCCCCTGGGGCCGGATGGGAGCCAGTGCCCCCTAAAGGGGAAAGGCCCCGTGTGTCAGTCCCCGCCCCCTGGGGCTGGATGGGAGCTGTCGCCCCCTAGAGGGGAAAGGCCCCGTGTGTCAGTCCCTGCCCCCTGGGGCTGGATGGGAGCTGTCGCCCCCTAGAGGGGGAAGACCCCATGTCTCAGTCCCTGGATCCAGGCGTCCATAATTATGAGGGCGAAATGAAGCCAAGATCCATGCAGGGCGCATGGCTCTAGGCTGGGAGCTGAGGCTGGGGGTGAGGGGGCAACAACAGCCGCTCTTGGGAAGCCTTGGAGTGGGATTATAGGGGCAACAGCTCTGGGGGAGATGAAGGGTTAAAGTGCCCCCCCCCAACAGTGACCATGGCAACCTCGTCAACGCTGACCTCAGTGTTTTTCATGACTTCCTCTGGAAAAACCTGCTGGTGGCTTCTGCCAATGGGAGGCCAGCTGGGCCTGGTCCCCTCCCCCATCACACCCTGCCTGCCCCTTTCTCCCCTCCCCCCTCACACCCCTTCCTTCCCCACGACATCCCTTGCCCATTCATACTCCTTCCTTCTCCCACTTTTACCCCTCCACACCCATCCCTTCCCCACCTCTCCCCAACCCCCCAGCGAATCAGCATCCTGCAGGCATTGCTCTGTGGTCCTGGCCTCTACATCCTGGGTGAGCCTAGGGCTGCAGCACTGGGCTGGGACCCAGCACAGACCTGGTCCCTGTGCATGGACAGTGGCTTCCCCTTTCCCCCAAATGCACAGACAGACTGTCTGCAGCTGTGTCTCTCTCTCTCACACACACGGTCTCTGGGGGTTTGTGTCTTCCTCTCAGGCACATGTTTGCTTTTTCCTTTCTCTCTCTCTGTCTTGCACTCCTCTCCCAGAGCTGGGGATAGAACCCAGGAGTGCTGACTCCCAGCCCCTCCTGCTCTAACCCACTAGATCCCACTCCTTTCCCAGAGCTGGGGATAGAACCCAGGAGTCCTGACTCCCAGCCCCCCTTGCTTTAACCCACTAGATTCCCCCTCCTCTCCCAGAGTTGGGGATAGAACCCAGGAGTCCTGACTCCCAGCCCACCCCCTGCTCTAACCCACTAGACCCCCCTCCCAAAGCTGGGGATAGAACCCAGGAGTCCTGACACAGCCCCTCCATGCTTTAACTCACTAGACCCCCCCCCCCCCGAGTTGGGGAAAGAACCCAGGCGTCCTGCCTGCCATCCTCCCCCTTCTCTAATTCCTCGGGAAGCGTCCCTCCCTCACCAGAGGCAGCTGCATTTCAGCAGGCAGGAGAGGCTGTAGGCGGGTGGGGAGATGACGCCCAAATGAGAATGTGCCCCGGAGCCCTGTCTGAGTGACTCCCCAGCTCTGAGCTCAGCAGGGAGGGATCCCAGCCCTGGCATCCCCTGTACACTCACCCCCCCATTACTCCCCGCCAGCTCTCGGCAATTGGCAGGAGCCCGCCAGGAGAGGCAGGCAAGGCCCTGGGGTCTAGACAGGAGCAGCCCCAGACTCCACACTATGGGGACAGGAACAAGACCTGTGTCACCAGGCCTAAGCCACAGTCACTGATCAGGGCTACGGCCAGGCCTCCATGAGAATGGGGAACAGGGGTGGCAGGGGCTTTGGTCCTGAATGAGCTATTGGGGGATGGGGGTGGTGCAGTCCAGGAAAGAAAGAACACAGATAGATGGATGGTTAGAGAAATATTGTGGGAGAGAAGGGGTGGACAGATAAACAGATAGGTAGATTTATATAGGGTGAATTGAAATCTCTTACTGTCCTCTAGTTCAGCTCTAGCCACTAGACTCCACTCCCCTCCCACAGCCAGAAATAGAATCCAGGAGTCCTGGCTCCCAGTCCCACCCCACCTCAATCCACTAGACCCTACTCCCCTCCTAGAGCTGGAGATAGAACCCAGGAGTTCTGACTCCCATCCCACCCCCACAGCTCTAACCCACTAGACCCCACTCCCCTCTCAGAACTGAGGACAGAACCCAGGAGTCCTGGCTCCCAGCCTCCCCTGCTCTAACCCACTAGACCCCATGTCCCTCCCAGAGCTGGGGATACTCCCCCCCAATCTTCCCCATCATACCCCTCTAAGCCTGCCCTCTTCCCCATCAGAGATGTGTTACCATATTCCCCCTCAGCCTATCTGAGCTGGCTGGAGGGAGCCCAATGGCCAGACTCTTGAGCTGCTAGCCCTAGTGGTCTCCCCTCACCCCTTCAGGTCTCTGCTGAGTGCATGGCCGTCAGCAGCTGATGTCAGCAGGGCTTCCTCTGCTGGGTGGAGTGAGGGCTCAGCTTCAGAGCAGAGAGCAAGGGAGGGAGAGACAAAGCAAGCAAGTAAGCTGGTTCCATCTCTCTGGGCTGAAGGGCCCCTGCCTGCGTGGGAGGGATAAGCCGGGCGGAGATCCCAGCCGCCCGGCTGCTCCAGACCCTCCGGAAGATAAAGAGCCGTTTGTGGTGAAAGGTCTGTTTGTGATGAAAAACCGGAGCAGGAATCTGCCCTCAAGGGGGTCACGAAAGGACTGTGCAGAGGGATGACGCCGGGCCTGAGGCAGAAGGCGCTTAGCCTGGGGACAGCGATCTGACCCGGCTCAGTACAGGTGCTGGAAGGTCCTAGAGCGACAGGCGCCCCAGCTGTGTTCTAGAGTGGCAGGGATCCCACAATCCAATGGTCTAGAGCTGCAACTCGTCTCCCTTTGCTGCATGCTAAAGCAACAGGCCCCTCCACTGTGCTCCACCATGCTAGCTCCCATGTTTTAGAGTGACAACCCCCAATCCTATGTTCCAGAGCTTTAACTCTCCGCCCAATCACTGCATGCCAGAGAAACAGAGCCCTCCACTATATTCCAGAACAGCCTGCCCCGCTCATGTTCCAGAGATGCAGGCTGCCATCCCTCCAGTGTATTTTACAGGAACAGACACCTCCAAAGCTTTCTAGAGCAACAGCTACTATGTTATAGAGCGACAGACCCTCTCTACGTCATTCCAGAGTGACATCAGCAGCATTCTAGAGTGACAGCCTGCCCCCACCACATGTTCTGAAGCTGCAACTTGCTCTCTGTTCAATGCATTCTAGAGCAAGCCCCCTCCTCCGCTGCACCCCAGGATGACACATGCTGCGTTCCTGAGTGCTCAGCTATCTTGTCCCATGTTCTAGAGCTTCCACTCTGATTTAGAGCAACAGGCCTCTCCAGTATAACAGGCCCTGCATTCTAGGCCAACAATTACCTCCAAAGCATTCTAGAGCGGCACGTGCAGCTGTCTTCTAGAACATCACAGCCTGTGTTCAAGAACAGTTTTTGCTGCTGGAGTAGCAATCACCGTTGTGTTCTGGCACTGTTTTGTAGAGTAATTACCCACTAGGATATTCTGGAGCATCAGTCACCACACGCTTCTAGAGTAACACTAGGTGTTCTAGAACAACTGTTGCCAGAGTATTCTAGAGCTACAGATAAGGCCCTGGTGCTGAAAGTGCCAGTACTGAGCTCCATTGCATGGTTGTGGCTGATCACAGCAGTCTAGAGTGAAAACCACAAGAGCATTCTAGAGTAACACTCCCCACCGTATTCTGTAACAGCCCCTGCAGTAATGCAGCACAACAGGATGCTGGAGCCATAAACACTGAGGCCCAGACCCTGTAAATGGAGGTCGCTCCGTCAAAGTCAGCGTAGGAAATGGAGCCCAGGATTCTAGAGCAGACCAGCATCGGGGAGTGCTAGACTAGAGCATTAAAAAGGCAAGGCAACATGTGGCATGGGAGCGGGGAAGTGTGTGGGGGATTATCTTGGCTTGGTCACCATGGGGGCCCCCACCCCTAGAGCATTTGGGTTTGTGGCAATGAGTCTTTGTCATTGATGCTGAAAGGGGAAAGGTCGGGGCGTTAGATAAAGAAACAAACACATATGGGGATGAGATAGAGAGATGGATGATAAGGGGACTGGATGGGCAGAGGGGGATATATGGGGACTGGATGGATGAAGGGGGATGGATGGGGATTGGATGATGCCTATAGGGGATGGATGGATGGATGCATTAGAGAGAGAAATAGACAGATGCATACAGTGATTAGATGTATAGATAGTTGCGTATGTGGATTCAAGAGAAAGAGAGAGAAAGAGAAAGTGAGAGACATGAGCACAGGGAGATGGATGATATACAGACAGACTAGCTAAAATACTATCCTATTTTGAAAACGTATAATGACTACTTTAGAGCAAAGCAGTATTTATCTGACAAGCATTACCATAGAGAGTACTGTAGTCATTTAATACTACTGTGATCTGATACCGTAGACTACACTCAATTTGGTCTCAGTATTTCTGAGTACTTACCATACAACACTGTAGTATTTTAACAATATTGAGATCTATTACTTTCCCATTCTGCCATACTTTAAAGTATTTTTTAAGTAATTTCTATGCAATACTGAAAACATTTAACAGTATTGTGATCTATTCACTGGAACACCATAACATTCGGAAGCACTTACTATAGAATACTGCAGTATTTTAACAGTATCTTGACATCACCCTGTAGGATATTCTAGCGCTTTGCAGTAATTTGGGACATTACTGCAGTAATTTAACAGTCTATTAATCCAGAATACCCTGGTGCTTTACAGAGGTAAGGTGGGGGAGGTGATATATTTTATTGGACCAACTTCTGTTGGCGAGAGAGACAAATTAGACCAATACAAGATACTACCTCATCCACCTTGTCCTTCTAATATCCTGGGACTGACCTGGCTACAACAACACTGCTGCTTTTACAGTGATTTAATGCAGTGCTATAGTAATTTAACAGCACCATTTTACTCTAGTATTTTACTGTATTTACTATGGTACAGTAAAATAATTTAGCCATATTGTCATCTGTTACTTTGCAATACTCTAGTATTTTGCAGTAATGTTGAGTAACTCCACAACAATTTAACAGTACTGTGAAGTTACTCTAGAACTCTGTAGTAATTTGAGCAATACTGCAGCAATTGAACAGTGGTACAGCTTATCACTGTAGAATACTCTTGTCCTTTATTGTATTTACTATGTAATATGGTGATTTAGCAATGCTGTAACCTGTTACTCCAAAGTACTCCAGTATTTTTAAGTAATTTTGAGCAATACTCCAGCAATTTAACAGTAGTGTGATGTTATTATTCTCGAGTAATCTAGTAGTTTGCAGGGTCTTTGCGCAATGGTGCATTTAATGTTATTATAGTCCCTTGCTTTGGTATTTAATATATTCACTAGAGAATACCAGAGTAATGTAATTGTATTGTGATCTGTTACTCTCGAGTACTCTAATGGTCTGCAGTATGTTTGAGCTGCAATCCAATAGTACTATAGCCCCTTACTCTAAAATGTTACCATATTTACTATATAATACCAGTAATTTTTAAAATAATTTAAAAGTAGTGTGATCTGTTACGCTCAAGTACTGTAGTAGCCTGTAGTCATTTTGAGCAGTCTAAGGAATTATGGCCCATTACTCTAGTATTTTTACTGTATGATACTACTACACTAGACCCCATATTTCTCACATACTATATTATTTCCTATATTATACCAATACAAGATGGTATTGTGTTCTGTTCCTCTCAAATGCTCTAGTACTTCAAAGCAGTTACTCCAGGATCCTCAAGTTTTTTTCTTTAATGAGCATTATGGGGTAGAAAGATTTTTCTAGCTGCCTTCTTGGGCTCTGTAGCCAGTGCCAGTGGGGCTGCCCCCCGGGCACAGATTCATAGCACGAGTGGGCATTTTTAGTGCCAGGAAGCTGGGCAGAGACTCTGGCTGCAAAAATGCCGTTGACGTTCAGACACAAAGTTTAGCCAGGGATGCCTCTTGCCTAGCGACTGTCCCTGCTAAATGATCCCCTTATGAGGCAAAGAACAGACCAGCCACTGTGCGCACCAGAGCCGCATCTGACCAAGGGCAACCCCAGACCCCGGCATGGGTCACATGTGTGAAAAGGCTTTTGTGGATCACCCCGTTCCCTTCCGGTGCCCCCCTCCCCACCTGGCCCCTGCCACTGGGTCCCTAGCCCAGCACTGGCAGGGATCCCCAGTGAGAGGGAAAGAGGGGGCTTCAAGGCCTGTCCAGCCCTCAGCCTCTCTACTGAGGCTGCCAGCAACTTTCGGCCAACAGGGAAGTGGGCTGGGGCCGAACAAACTCATTTCACATTGGGGCTGTGGAATGGGAGTGACAGGGCAGGGCTGGATCACAGCCCGGCATCTCTAGAGTGGAGAGGCCCCCTGAGCCATTCCCCATTATCCCTGAGCCAGCTAATCCCCAACCCTGCATTCAGATCAGAGCCAGTGCTCCACAAGAGGAGAAGGTCCCCATATCCCATTCCTCTCCCTCCCCAAGCCAGCCAGTGCCCTTGCCCTGGGGCCAGACTGAAGGTCCCATCGGGGCGATTCCAGGCCCAAGCATGCCAAGCACGTGCTTGGGGCGGCAAGCCGCAGGGAGCGCTCTGCTGGCGCCGCGAGGGCAACAGGCAGGCTGCCTTCGGCGGCTTGCCTGCGGAGGATCCGCTGGTCCCGCGGCTTCGGCTTGCCTGCAGGGACCAGCGGACCCTCTGCAGGCAAGCTGCCAAAGGCAGCCTGCCTGCCGTGCTTGGGGCGGCAAAATGCCTAGAGCCACCCCTGGGTCCCATATCCTATTCCCCCCAGCCCCTATAAGCCAGCTACAAACTCAAACCAGGTTACTCCAAAAGGAACTGGCTGGCTCAGAGGGGTGGGGAATGGGATACGGGGCCTTTCCCCTCTAGGGGGCAGCATCTCCCATCCAAACCTGGAGGAATTGGAATCAACCACCCTATTTCCACAGTCCATCCCCCGCCTTTCCTGCTCTAGCTCCATGAGAACAGGGTGGGGATGTTCCTGGACCACATCCTTGTGGATCCCATGACAACCCTGGCCTCCACCACGTGCCCTATATCCCTGGCCCACGAGGGCCAGAGACTCTGCCCAATGGGAGCTGGGCCCAGGCGGGAGGTCAGAAGTCAACCATGGCTAACAGCCCCACGCCTGGGGTTGGCGTCCCCACACTGAGTCCTGTGTTAGGCACCTGAAGGAGGAGGCGAAGGAATGAGGAGAGGAGAGACAGTGGGGGATGAAAAGAGGGAGGGGACAGCAGGAGAGAAGCAAAAGGAAGAGAGAACGAAGAAAAGGGTGAACGAATGAGCAGAGGAGAGAGAAAGAAAGAGGAGGAATGAAAGAGAGCAAACAAAAGAAAGACTAAAAAGGGAAAGAATGAGAGACGCTGAGGCCGAGAAAGAATGAAACAGGCGAGAGAGGGCGCGAATGAAAGGGAGAAAGAGAGGGAGGGAAAGAAAGAAAGAAAGAGTGAAAGAAAGGATAAAAATGGCAAGAGGAGGGAGAGTGAAAAGTGAGAGCACAAAGCAGAGAAAACAAAAGAGCGGGGAAAGGAGGAACGCAAGAGGGCAAGCGAAGAAGGGAGTGAGGAGCGCGACGGGTACCTTTTTGCGGTGGGGGTCATTCTTCGCCAGGCAGGATTTCGACAGGGACAGGTAGCCCCCGATCACCTGGATCTCCTCTGCCGTGGGGTAGCGCTTCTTCGGTGGGGCGCTGGCCGACTTCTCGAGCGCCGTGGGACCCCCCTCACTCTCCACGCCGTTCTCTACGGCTGGCACCGGCGCCTTGCGGGGATTGATGGTGATGGTGTTGCCACTCCGGCGCTGCACGGCCGGGTGGGGCAGGGCGGAGGGGCCCCCCAGCTCCCGGGGCCCCCGGCCCCCGCGCCTCATGGCCTCCCCCTCGGCCGGCTCCTCGGCGCTGGCCGGGAGGGGAAGCTGCTCGCGGCTGGGGGAGGAGGAGGAGGAAGTGGAGGCCGGAGCAGCGGCAGCCTTTGGAGGAGAAGTGCTGGTTTCCTGCCGAACCTCGCCGGGGTCTGGGGGAGGGGAGGCGGCCGCCCGGCGCGGCACCACCACGAAGGAGTTGCGCGAATGGAGACGCAGGCTGGCCACAGCTTTGGCCTGGGCCTCGGCATCCAATATGGCGTCGATGGGCAGGCCTGAGGCTGAGGCGTCTCCATTGTCCCCCCTGCCACCCCTGTCCATAGAGGTGACGTCTCTGCCCAGCGGGCCTGGTATCACCGCACCCGAGCCACTGCCACCACTGTCACGCCTCTCCGGTGAGGTGGCTTCTCTGGCTTGTAGGCCTGGCCCCACCGCCAATGCACCGCCACCAGGCCTGGCTCCCCTCTCCCGTGAGGCGGCTTCTCTGCCTCGTGGTCCCGGCGCCATGGCACAGCCATCACCCCTAGTTCCCCTATCTGGCGAGGTGGCCTCCATGCCTTGAGGCCCTGGCACCAAGGCCAATGTGCTTCCACAGTGCCAGGCTCCCCTATCCGGTGAATTGGCCTCCCTGCTCTGAGGACCCGGCACCACCGTGCCAGGGCTGCCGCCATCACGCCTGGCTCCCCGTTCTGGCGAGGCAGCCTCCCTGCCCCATGCTTTGCCGGTGGGTGAGCGCCGCGGAGGGCTCTCTGGCCAGGACTCAGACCTGGCTTCGAACTGGCTGCGGTAGGAAGCCACGGTGAAGGGAGGCGGTGAGGGGGCCAGGCCTGGCAGGTCGTGGGGAGGGCTGGGTGTGCCACTACGGTGCTGGGCCGAGCCAGACGGTTTCCTTGTTGCCAGGGGGCGTTCGTAGGAGCCATCGGCAAGGTTCTCGGTGCTGAGGGACCTGAGTGGGCGCAGGGCTGGGTCCTCCTGGCCGAAGCGGCTTAGCAGCTTGCTGACACGCCCGCGGCGTTGCTCCGGGAGCCCCTGCTGGCAATCGGCCTCGCCGTGACTTTGGCCAAAGGAGTTGAGGTCTTCCACGCTGCGGCTGAGGGCCGATTTGACGATGAAGACTTCGCCAGCCCGGATCTCAGTCACGCTCCCGCCGCGCCGGGCCAGAAGCTCGTTCAGGGATTCCACACTGCCGGATTTGGCCTCCCCCTGCCACTCGGGCCTCGGCGGTGCCGCTCCCGGCACTGACTCAATGATGATGACGTTGTCGGCTCGTAGGGTCCTCACCCCAGGGCGCTGGCTGTACAGCTCCATCAACTGCTTGGCCTTGGCACCAGCTGGCTCGGCCTCCGGCGCCGCCGTCTCCTTGCGCCTCTTCTCCAGCTGGATGAAGGGGTTCTGGTGCACCGGGCCAATCTTCTCCTGCAGCACGGTGCTCTCCTCCTGGCCCATCCCGGGGCTGGGCGGCCCCGCCACAGCCGAGGGGGGCCCTGCTCCGCCGCCACTGCCCTCCGTGTCCGGGAAGGAGGCACCAGAGCCCTGTTTGGCCCGGCGGCGTTCGATGATCTCCCGCTTCCAGGCTGGCATCTTGGCCATGCGGTCCTGCTGCTCCCGCTCTCTGCGCCGTGCCTCTTCCTCTTCCTTCCGTTTCCTCTCCAGCAACTGCAACTTCCACTCCGGCAGGGCTGGCAATGGAGCTGACGCCATCCTCACCCCGGGGCTGTGGAGGGCAGGGAGGGAAGTGGGGACGGGGGCAAAGGCGGGCAGGGAAGGAGGGATGGAGGATAGTTTGAGAGGATGAAAGGCAGAGATAAAGAAAGTGTCGGGGATGGAGGACGAGGGGGAATGGAGGGAGAGTTTAAGAGGATGAAAGGGAGGGATAGAGTATCAGGGAAGGAGGGATTGAGAAAGAGGGGGAATGGAGGGAGAGTTTAAGAGGATGAAAGGGAGGGATAGAGTATCAGGGAAGGAGGGATTGAAGAAGAGGGGGAATGGAGGGAGAGTTTAAGAGGATGAAAGGGAGGGATAGAGTATCAGGGAAGAAGGGATTGAGGAAGAGGGGGAATGGAAGGAGAGTTTAAGAGGATGAAAGGGAGGGATAGAGTATTAGGAAAGAAGGGATTGAGGAAGAGGGGGAATGGAGGGAGAGTTTAAGAGGATGAAAGGGAGGGATAGAGAGTGTGTCAGGGAAGGAAGGAGAGTTTAAGTGGAGGAGGAGGAGTGAGAGAAAGGGGCAGAAATGGAGGAATGGTTTATGAGGAGGAACATAAGGCCGGAGGAAGGGAGGGATAGAGAATCGGGGAAGGAGGACTAGCGGGAAGGAAGGAGAGCGAAAGAATGGAAGAAGGCGAGAGGGGGCTGAGGAAAGAAGGAATGAGGAAGTGGGAGAAAGGAGAGATGGAGAGAGAACTGAGGGAGGTGGGAGAGGCAGGGAAGGAGGGATAGCGGAGCCGGCAGAGGAATCGGGGGGGCTCCCTGCTCTTCCCTGCCCCTGCTCTGGAGGAAGAGAAAGAAAAAAAGAAAAGAAAAGATGAAAAAAATGCCCAAAGTTCCGCCTGTGTCAGCCTGGCGATTTCCGGAGAGGGCGGGCACTGCTCGCCCCACCCGCCCTTCTGACAGCCCCACACGCGGCTGGGAATCCCGGACCCCCGTGGAACCCAAGAGTCCAGAGAGGGGGAAGGGACAGCTCAGCCTGGGTGGGCAATGGAACCCAGGCGTCCGGGTCGGGGAGGGAGTCCGGGGAACGGAGAGTGAGGGGAATGGCTCGAACTGGGTGGAAGGGGGAACCCAGGAGTCCGGGAGGATGGCTTAGGTTTGGTGGACAATGGAACCCAGGAGTCCGGGCAGAGGACGGTAAATCTTGGAGGGAAGAGATATACATTGACCCAGACAGAGATCAAATCTTGGTGGCTCAGAGGAACCCAGGTGTCCGGGCACAGCCGGGTGGGGGGCTTTTTGGTGGGGGTGGATGGAAATTACCCTGGACTCCAAACCTCGATGGCTCAGGCTAGCGGGCTATGGGACCCAGGCGTCCGGATGGGGGAGGGGGCGGGAATGAAGCCTGTCACTCAGCATAGGGAGGGGGACAATAATTACCCCGGAGGAAAGTAGCGGAACCCAGGCGTCCGGGCGGCGAAAAGGCGGCTCCTTTCGGCACAGGAGGGTCCGAATTCTCTGCGGGCGCCTCCTCAGAACCCAGGCGTCCGGGCGAGGCGTGGGGGGAGGAGAAGGTTCCAAACCGCCTTTTGTCGGCGACGATCCAGCGCCGTCGGGACCCAGGCGTCCGGGCAAAGAGATCTCAGGCTCCTATTGTCAGCGGCGGATGGGGGGGCGGGGGTTAGAAATCTCGGTAGGACCCAGGCGTCCGGCCCAGGAGCTCGCAGGCTCCTATTGTCAGCGGCTGATTGGAAGGGCGGGGGGATCAGTGGGATCCCGGCATTCGGCAAGGATCACAATATGTGTGAGGGAGGGGGAGATCGACACCTCGGAGGGACCCAGGCGTCCGGGGGAATTTCCCGCTCCCAGCGGCGGCTTCTCACGGCTCCATGCGGCTCCCCTCCCCCAGTCTGGCGGCGCCCTCCCCCGATCCTGTCCGCGGGGGGGCGGGGGGCCAGTCCGCTGCCCCGCTTGGGGGGGCCGGGCCGGGGAAACGCTGGCAGGAGGCAGCGGGGCCCCAGAGAGAAATCGCTGCTGGCCCAGCCGCCGAGCCGCCAGCAGAGCCGTAATCCCCGCCCGGCTCATCCCCCCAAAAGCCTGGGAGAGGAGAGAGGAGGGGCGGGGGCAGAGATGGGGGGTCTTTGTGTATAAACAGAAGGGGACGAGGACACAATGCGAGGGGAGGGGCTTTGGTAGCGGGGGGGGGGTTGGAGTGTGTGGAGGGAGGAGGGTCGAATCTGGACAGATGGGGGAAGGGGGAGATGATGGGGTTGGGGACGGGCTCTCAAGAGAAGGGGGCATTGAGGGAGTCTGGGGGGGAAGGGTGGGGGGAGGGTGTGTGGGGTGGGGGGATCAGGGGGTGGGTCTGGGATGGGGAGGTGTGTGGGTTAGGAGGATCAGGGGGTAGGGCTGGGATGGGAGGTGGGAAGGTTCTTTGTGGGGAGCTCCCAGGCTCTTTAGAGGCACAGATAGCTTAGGGGGCAGGCTTCGATCTGGGGGGTGTCCACCTATTTGCATGGGGCTATCGGTGTGGGGGGGACGACAATGATTTGAGAATTTCGGCTTGGTCCCCAGAACCTCTGAGCACACAGGGGATTGCAAGCAATTTCTCAGTGGATCTAGGGATACACATTGTTGCAGGCGGGGCTTTTGGGTGGCAGAGTTTGGGCTGGCAGGGTTTGGGGGTGCAGCAGATCAGAGTGCAGCCTTGTTCAGGTCTCAGAAGCTGCTGGCTCTGGTCTGGGCTCCCTCCCCCACTCCCAGTCCTGGCCCACCCAACAGCACCTAATCCCTCTCTAATCCCGCTCCAGAACTAGGCTCTTCCAGCCTGAGTTCCAGGGGGTTGTTATTGTAGGGTCTCCTCCCCTGTGGGGCTGGATGAGCCAGTTGGTTATTGCAGGGCAGCTGGTGAGCACTAGGACGACACATGGCAGTTTGTTCTTGTGGGGCCCCTGGCATCCACAAGGGCGTGCAGGAAGGTTTGTTCTTGTAGGGTTTCCTGTGGCTGCTTGCTGATTTGTTGTTGTAGGGTAACTAACAAACACTGGCGCTGCTTTGCCGGCCAGTTTGTTATTGTAGGGTCTCTCAGGCATACCAGGGGTTTCTCATTATTTTAGGCTCACTGGCTAGCCCTGAGAAGGACACTGGTTTATTTTGGTAGGGTCTCTTACCACCTAGAGTGATTTTTAATACACCACCGCCCCCTGGTGGTCTGTTCGAGGGACTGCATCTTCTGGTTCCCTTCCCTGGGTTCCTCCATAGACAGCCAAAAGGACTCGGTGACTTAACGGGGACAACGAGAGGCAGGAGCCAACCTCTCTAGGTGAGGCAAAGGGCGCCTCTTTCAAGAGAACTAACGCACAGCAAGTCAACTGTGTAAACCAAATAACCCCAAGCCCTTCCACTGGGATGCAGCCACCTCTGGGGTGCAGCAGCTGGGGAACAGGCTCGCAGTGACACTGCATGGGGCTCACTCCCCCAGCGCTGAGGTGCAGCCACCTCTGGGGTGGGGCAGGTGAGGAGCAGCACACAGCAGAGCTGCACCCCACTGTAGGAGGGGCCTCCTGTGGCCAGTGAAAGTTGCAAAGCATGGTGGGGTTTAGGGCTAGGGACTAGAATAAGCTGCGTGGGAATTAGGCCAGGACAATGCAGTTACCACCTCACTCTTGGGAGAAGGACCAAGGGACGTTTACCAACTTCCTCCAGCACAGAGCCCCCTACGGCTGCACTGGGGCATTGGGGCCAGCGCTGAGTGCCAGGGGCCAGTGCCCCTTTTCGAGCCCCCACCCTGCTCCCTGCAGCACCTTGTTCTGGCACTAGCCCCGCCTGACCCTTCAGGATCAGACAAGAGCCTTAGCTAAGCCCCTCACAGCTGTCTGCTCCCTCTAAGCCAGCAGGAATGCATGACGCACACATGCCGGTAGACCTATGTCATAGCCGCAGCCCCCTGCATCGGCCCTTGGAACACAGGCTGAATTCTCCCCAGAGAGCCAAGCATCCATCCCCCTGCTGGCCTCGCTAAGAGCAACTTTGGGGTGCAGATGTCAAACCCCACCTGGCTGGGGGAGGGGGGGAGAGATGGAAGCATCGCCATAGAGCAGGGGGGTTCAACTTTGTTTTTCATTTGCGACCCCCCTAAAACATTTAAAATGACAGTGTGTGGACCCCTTGGAAATCTTAAATATAGTCTGCGGAACCCCAGGGGTCCGTTGAAAACCACTGCCATATAGCAACACTGCTTCTCTAATGCAGAGATGCAACACAATGACCAGTGCGCCTGTACCAACACCACCCCCTGGTGGAGAGAGTGTGAAATGCTATGGCTAGGGCGCCTGTACCAACACCACCCCCTGGTGGGGAGAGAGTGAAATGCTATGGCTAGTGCGCCTGTACCGACACCACCCCCTGGTGGTAACACAGTGAAATACTACGGCTAGTGTTCCTGTATCGACACTGCCCCCTAGTGCCGAGACAGTGAAATGCGATGGCTAGTGTGCCTGTACCGACACTGCCCCCTAGTGGCGAGACAGTGATATGCGATGGCTAGTGTGCCTGTACCAACGCTGCTCTCTACTGGAGAGATGTGGTATAATAAAATGACTAGTGTGCACCCAGCACTCTGCCCCCTGCTGGGGAAATGTAATGCAAAGCCATGGCGAGGGTGTATGTACCACCACCACCCCCTAACAGGGAGCATCATAACTGCTTGCTCGTCCGTCATAGGCTCTTGTCCATTTGCAGAGTAGTGACTCTTTTCCTTTAGCTGCAGGATGGTGTTTCTGGAGGAGGAGAAGCAGTTCTCTTCCCTGCACTGCCGAGCTCCCACCATCCAAGACGAGAAGTATGAATATAATAGGGCGCCTCAGACTTGTTACAGCACCTACAGTTAGGGACACAGAGGCAAAAGACAAGTGACTCACTATGTCAAGTGGAAAGAGGCTGAACTGGGAAAGGAACCCAGGAATCCTGACTCCCAGCCCTCCCCCTGCTCTAACCACTAGATATCCTCTCCTCTTCTCCCAGATCTGGGGTGGAACCCAAGAGTCCTAGCTCCAAGCCCCCCTGCTCTAACCACTAGACCCCATTCCCCTCTCAGAGCTGGGGGTACAACCCAGGAGGCAGACAAGTGTGTAAAAGAAGCAGCGACTTTTTTTATTTTTTTTAAAAAATTGTTTTCTCAGATCACACAAAACCCCAAGATACAAAAATACTTTATCAGCTTTGCGTTAAGAACACATTAAAAAAAAACAGCACTTAAAAATAAAAGGTTCCTGGTTAAGGCATTGGTGTAAGGCTGGGGTCCCCTCCCAGAGCCAGGAATAGAACCCAGGAGTCCTAACCCCCAGTTTCATGCCCAGCCCAGAGGGGTCCCAGCCTCCTGCATCAGAACAGGGAAACCATAAAACACAAGACTTGGAGACTGAGTGTCTCAGGACTGATCCAAAGCCCGGCAAGATCTTCCCAGCGAATCCCATGGGCTTTGGATCCAGCTCTAAGTCCAGTTAAAATCTCCCCCCACTGAGACCCAAAGACTGGGGTTCTGGGGAGAGAACAAGCTGCCCCCTCAGCCCCCATCACTAATGTGTCTCAATTCAGCCCTCTGATAACGGCTGAGGCCACCAGCAAGGGGGCAGAGAGGTGCCTGAAGTGGATGGTTGGGGCCGGGATCCCCGTCAGTTTGATTCATGGGGCGCAGAATGGCTGGTAAGTGAATGGAACTGGAACCGGCAACCCACGAGGGGAAAGGCCCCGTATCTCATGACAATCCCCCGAGCCAGCCAGTCCCCCTGCTCTGGGGCTGGGAGTGGAGCTGGCACCTCCTAGAGGGGAAAGGCCCCATGTCCCATTTACTGCACCCCTCAACTGGCTGGTCCCCGATAAGGCATCTGCCTCAGTGTGTTACTAAATTAAGCACAGATTTATCATCATTTTGTTTTTAAAAAAACATTTTCAGAGAATCTTTTTGCAGTCACAACTGCGGATGGAAACAAAACACACTGGGTAAAGCAGCCAGGTAAAACCGGTGTCCTGACTCCAAGCCCCAACCCAACCCTCTAGCCACTAGACTCCCCCTCCCCTCTCAGAGCTGGGGATAGAACCCAGGAGTCCTGACTCCCAGCGTCCCCTGTTCTAACCCACTAGACCACATACCCCCCCCAGAGCTGGGCCTCAAACCCAGAAGTCCTGACTCTCAGCTCCCACCCTGCTCTAAACCACTAGACCCCACTCCCGTCCGAGCTGGGAACAGAACTTAAAGCCCTATGAGAGGAGACTGGGATCTAATGGTTAGAGCAGGGTGAGCTGGGAGCCAGGACTCCTGGGCTCTACCCCTCTGTTTGGGAGGACGTGGAGCCTAGTGGTTAGAGCAGGGACGGGGTTGGTTTTGCAAGCTGCTGCTAGGCACTCAGAAGTGATAATCCTACAGTAACTAGTGCAGGGTTTTTGACCTAAGGGCATCAGTGCATGGCAGAGACCCAGGCCCCGGCCCCTCAGCTCTCCTTGCCACGCGCGGGACCATTTCGGGCCAGCAGATCCCCGTAGGCTGCCTCCTCGCGGGAGAAGACCAGGAGCTTCTTGTCAAGCTGGGCCCGCAGGTAGAGGTAGTCCTGCTGGTCCAGGCTGTGCCCGCAGCTCAGGTAGGTGGTGAAGAGGCCAGCCAGCAGGAGGCGATCCAGAGCCAGGCAGGGCACGGCCCACAGCACCAGCAGGAACTCCAGGTAGACGGGGTGGCGAAGGTGAGAATAGAGCCGCACAGCCCGCACGGACTTCAGCGCCAGCGGGTCCCCCATGCCCAGGCAGTGGTAATAAACCTGGGGGTACAGGGAGAGGTTAAGGGCAGAGTTGAGATGCCCCCCCAGATCTGGGGCTGGATCAGAGCCAGGGCCCCCTAGAGGGGAAAAGCCCCGTGTCTCATTCTCCACCCCCCTGAGCCAGCCAGTCCCACAGCCTGGGGCTGGATCAGAGCCAGGGCCCCCTAGGGGGGAAAGGCCCCGTAACCCATTCCCCACCCCCCTGAGCCAGCCAGTCCCCCAGCCTGGGGCTGGATCAGAGCCGGGGCCCCCTCGGGGGGAAAGGCCCCATGTGTCCCACTCCCCATTCCCCGCACCAGGCAATCCCCCTGCCTGGGTTGCAAGGCGACCGAGGTACCTGTTTGACTCCCATGAGCTCAGCATAGTCGAAGATGAGGATGACACTGAAGATAACCAGCCAGGCGATGAAGTGCAGGATGAAGCAGATGAGCGGGACCCAGGTGTCCCAGGGCTCCGTATAGGCGTTCCAGAGCAGGGGGCCGTGCCGGACAGGTTGCCAGTACCGCATCAGCAGCTGTGGGGGAGTCCCATTAGAAATAGTTCTGCCAATGCCTCCCAGCCCCAACCCATAGCCCACAGCTAGCCCAGCCTTGGGCTCCTCCAGCTCCGACCCACAGCCCCCTGCTAGCCCAGCCTTGGGCTCCCCCAAACCCTGACCCGCAGCCCCCTGCTAGCCCAGCCTTGGGCTCCCCCACAGCTCAGCTGGTGCCCCTCACTCCCGACCCGCAGTCCCCGGCAGTACCTGGAGGGCCAGGGCGGTGCAGAAGACGTAGAAGGATCTCTGCAGCACCCCAAAGCAACTGGTGGTCCAGCGCTTGACCAGCGCGGTGGCCATGAGGCTGTGCTGCAGCACAAAGACCACCACCAGGCCCAGGTCCATGGCCAGGGGCCACAGCACCCGGGGGTCCCGCAGGGCAGCCCCCCACTCCACATGGGGGGTGGCCTCTGCAAAGGGGGAGATAGAGTTAATGGGAGGCAGAATGTAACTGGTGAGGTGTCACCCATTTGGGTCAGCCCCAGGGCACTGCTCCCCCTCCCCCGCACCCAGTTCCCTCTTTACCCCCCAGCTCCCAACCTTGGCCTGATCCCCAGCAGGGCCCAGGTCCCACCCCGACCACCCTCCCCTCTTAACTCCCCCCAATCCCGTCTTCTCACAATTCCCCCTTTAACCACCCCAAACTCACTCCCCCTTCTGCTAGGCCCCTCCCAACCCTGATTGGGATGGGCTTCCCCCAGGATCTTCAGCCCCCAGGGGCTTCCCTCTGGGTCTCGCCTCCTAACCCCCTCCCGCCCTGGGTCTTCTCTAGGGCTCCGCCTCCCCCAGGTCTCTCTTCCCAGCCCCCTCCCCTCAATCTCCCCCTAGGTCTCTCCTACCAACCCCTTCAGTCCCAGGACCCTCTCTAGGGCTCCCCCTCCCTTCCCAACCCCCTCCTGCCCTGGGTCTCCTCCGGGTTTCCCCTCCCCCCCCAGCCTCCGGCCCCCCCCCGGTGTGGTCTCCCTTTCCCCCCACCCCTGGGTCTCCCCCCAGGTCTCTCCTCCCAGCTCCATCCCCCGGCCCCTCCCTCCTCTGCCCTTCCGCCCCGGGTCCCCGCAGCCCCGACCCCACGCACCCGGCCGCCCCCCGCCGGGCAGCACGGCGCGCAGCGAGGCGAAGCGGATCAGCTCCACGCCGGTGCCGAAGGTGAAGAGGAAGCTGCCCAGGGCCGGGATCATCAGCAGCAGCTGGGCCGCCATGGCGAGCGGGGAGCCGGGGCGGGGACTCCGCTTCTCCCGCCGCCCGGAGAGTCCCGCCCCGGCCCGGGGAGGGGCTTCCCCCGGGAACCTCCTCAGGGACCCGCCCGACGGGGAGGGGCTTCCCCGGGATCCCCCTCCCTAGTGACCCGCCAGGCCAGGGAGGGGTTTCCCCCGGGATCCCCCCAGTGACCCGCCAGGCCGGGGAGGGGCTTCCCCCGGGAACCTCCTTAGGGACCTGCCTGGCGGGGGGGCTTCCCCGGGATTCCCCCCAGTGACCCGCCCGGCGGGGAGGGGCTTCCCCGGGATTCCACCCCCCCCCCCAGTGACCCGCCCGGTCGGGAGAGGCTTCCCCGGGAACCTCCCCGGTGACCCGCCAGGCCGGGGAGAGGTTTCTCCGGGATCCCCCCCGCCAGTGACCCGCCCCAGCTCGGGCAAGAGCTTCCTCCGGGAACCTCCTCAGGGACCCGCCTGGCGGGGAGGGGCTTCCCCGGGATCCCCCTCCCCAGTGACCCGCCAGGCCGGGGAGGGGCTTCCCCGGAATCCCCCTCCCCAGTGACCCGCCAGACCGGGGAGGGGCTTCCCCTGGGATCCTCCTCAGTGACCCGCCAGGCCGGGGAGAGGTTTCCCCGGGATCCCCCCTTCTCAGTGACCCGCCCCATCTCGGGGAGGAGCTTCTCCCGGGATTCCCCTCGCCCCGGGATCCCCCTCCCTAGAGACCTGCCGGGCCGGGGAGGGGCTTCCCAGGGATCCTCCTCGCCCCGGGATCCCCCTCCCTAGTTACCCTCCAGGCAGGGAGGGGCTTCGCTGGAATCCTTCTCCCAATAACTCGTCAGGCCGGGGAGGGGCTTCCCCGGGATCCCCCTCCCCAGTGACCCGCCTCTAAGGGAAGGGGATTCCCGGGGATTCCCCCTCCTCCAGAGAGTCAGTGACCTTTTAGAGAAGAGCGTCCCCCGGGAATCCCTGTTCCCTCGGCTTCCCAAGCCACAAAGGGAATCTCCCTCCTCTTAGGAATTCCCATCTTTCTGGGCTCCCCCACCCACAGTAGGCGAGGTTTCCCTTTTGATCCCTCCAAAAAAGCCCCTCCCCCCGACATTCTCCATCCTTCCCTCTCTTCTAGGGGGAGCCAGGCATCTCTCCCGAGGCCCCACCCACTGTCCTGTGTGGGATCCCATTCCGCTCCTAACTTTCTTATGGGGACACCTCTAGGGCCCCCTCTGCCCAGAGATCCCCTTGCACTGGGGACCCCCTCCAGAGATTCCCCATCAACACCCCCCACCTGCTGATCCCCCCAGAGCATTACCCCCAAGTCCCCCACTACTTGGGACTCCCTTCAAGATTCCCCACCCTCTCCTGACACATGGGGATACGTCAGAGATACCCTAGGAACCTCCCCCACCCCCAGATCAACCCACACAGCCCTGTCAGAGGAAGGGCTTCCTTCTCATCCATCCCCCTATCATCCCTGCCCCTGCTGCATCCCCTCCCAATGGCCCTTAGCTCCCTTCTGCAGCCTCACACTGCTCTTTGCCTCTTGACCACGGCACCCCCTAGACTACAGCTGGCAAAGTCTCAAGAATCCCCACTTTGAAGCTATTTAAACCTTCCCCTTGCAGTTTGATGCAGGCTAACAGCACCGTGGTTTTAACCAGGCCTTAAGCGAGCAGGCTCAACCTCTTCTCCATGAATCACAGCTCTCCTGCCTAGGGAGAACTGAGAACCCAGGCATCTCACCACCCTTAGCCAATTTTTATTAAACTCTCTCTTTCCTTCCAAGAGGTCAGAGCTGGCAAAGTTAGTCACAGCTCCCTCTCCCAGCCCTGAAGTCTTTGACTCCAGGGTACTTACGTTAACCTAGGCCAACTGGGGATTGAACATGGGAGCCTGCCTTTTCCATGTGATCAAGGGGACCATGTGAGTAATGCTTTCCTAGGCCCTCTCTTGGGCTGGAGTCCTGGGTTCACCCCACACTAGCCCTGAAAGGGGTAAGGTGGCTCAAACAGGGCCTATTAGCCATATAGGCCGCACTCGGGGGGAGAGCCAGGGCCTGATACAGGCTAACAGATGATGAAGCAGACTTAGCTTGTATAAAGCCAGGAAGTTTTCAGCAGAAGGGGGCAGCGGGGACAGTCTACAGTCACTCTCCAGGTATGGAGAGGTAGGTAGGAGGAAACCCAGGGGGAGCAAAAGTCCTTGGCTCCTGGCCTGTGGGAAGGGTTCACCCAGAGGCATTGCCGGCAAGAAAGTCTGTGGAAGGAAGGCAGAGTAGAACGAAGCCCAGGGAAAGAGCAGCATGAGGATGTCAGACGAGGAGATAGCTGCTGCCCAGACCTAGCCGCAGGGAGGTGCCCCAGTGGTGAGAGTACCCCCATTACAGGCCTGATAATTAGGGTTTACTAGGGAGGTGTGGACTGTTCTCCCCCACCCTATTTCTTATTCCCAGGCACTATCCGGGGACCCATTCCTACTTCTCTTTCTGTGCTCCCTGCATAGCGTCACCTGTACATACACGTCAGCAACCTGCCACTGTTTCTGCTGATTCAGGAGCCTTCTCCCACGCAGCTGCTCACACTTCTTCGATGCAGGCCTCAGAGAATTCGGGGAGGTATGGCCCCCGGTGTAACGTGAAACCTCTTTAACAGGGAATTTAAAAACATCCTATCACAGTTTCGGTTACAGCCGCGTCATTACACACCTGTAACGCTTCAGCCACCAGCTGAGCGAGTGAAATCACCAGGCTCCATCCCTCAGGGATGTTCTGTACGCTGCAGATCCTTTCAAAGGCGGCCAGTCAGATCAGCATCAGCGCCATCCCTTGCTCTGTAACTAGGTCACGGTTTGTCCCCGCCATGTGGTCCTGGCGTAGGCGGAGCACTCGGCCCTCCCACGTGTCGCTCTTTCTGCCACTCGTTTCTGCTTCTCAGCTTCCAATTTTTGCTTCCCGGCCTCCAGGGCTCTCTGGTATGTGGCTTCTAGGGCTGCCCACTTCCTGCCCTCTGGCTCGATTTCCTTTTCCTTCTCTGCTCTCTCCAGCTTTTTGGACCAGCCTGCCTGTACCTAACAGAAAAGTCTCACAGGCAACCTGCCAACCTGAAACACATTCTCACCAGTAACTGCACACTGCACCATAGTAATTCTAGCTCAGGAACCAATCCATGCAACAAACATCGATGCCAACTCTGCCCACATATCTACACCAGCGACACCATCACAGGACTTAACCAGATCAGCCACACCATCACCGGTTCATTCACCTGCATGTCCACCAATGTAATATACGCCATCATATGCCAACAATGCCCCTCTGCTATGTACATCGGCCAAACTGGACAGTCGCTACGGAAAAGGATAAACGGACATAAATCAGATATTAGGAATGTCAATATACAAAAACCTGTAGGAGAACACTTCAACCTCCCTGGCCACACTATAGCAGACCTTAAGGTGGCCATCCTGCTGCAAAAAAACTTCAGGACCAGACTTCAAAGAGAAACTGCTGAGCTTCAGTTCATCTGCAAATTTGACACCATCAGTTCAGGATTAAACAAAGACTGTGAATGGCTTGCCAATTACAAAACCAGTTTCTCCTCCCTTGGTTTTCACACCTCAACTGCTAGAACAGGGCCTCATCCTCCCTGATTGAACTACCTCATTATCTCTAGCTTGCCTGCATATATATACCTGCCCCTGGAAATTTCCACTACATGCATCTGACGAAGTGGGTATTCACCCACGAAAGCTCATGCTCCAAAACGTCTGTTAGTCTATAAGGTGCCACAGGACTCTTTACTGCTTTTACAGATCCAGACTAACACGGCTACCCCTCTGATACTAGAAAAGTCTCAGTTCCTCAATCATGGGCAGTGGGTATAATAGACCAGGGCAGGCTTAGCCAGGGCTCCTGGAGCAGCCACTCCTGCCCAACTGCTGGACGCCTGGGCTGTGGTGGCCCTGCCCATAGATGCTGACTCTGGGGATGCTCCGGGGCTGGAGCACCCACGGAAAAAAATAGTGGGTGCTCAGAACCCACCATCAGCCTCCCTGGTCATCTCCTCCCCCCTCTCCCCCATGCCTCCCGCCAGCGGCTGATCAGCTGTTCAGCGGCGGGCAGGAGGCATTGACGGGGGAGGGGGAGGAGCGGGAGCAGGAAGAGGCGAAGTGAGGGTGGGGTGCACTTGGGGAGGGGAGGAACTGGGTGGGAAGAGGCAGGGTCGGGGCAGAGTAGGGATGGGAAGAGGTGGAGTCAGGGTGGGCCCTTGGGGGAAGGAGTGAAGTGGGGGTGCGGCCTGGGACAGAGCAGGGGTGGAGCACCCCTGGGGAAATCAGAAAGTTGGCACCTGTGGCCCTGCCTGCACTCTGCCTCTGCCCCTTCCTGCTCCGTCCCTTCCCCGAGGTCCCCACCGCCCGCCACTGCCTGGTGAGTCTCCCTCCTCTCCTCCGCTCCACCCCCCTCTCTGGAGGTCCCCATCGCTCACCGCGTCCCTCCTCTCCTCCACCCCTCTCCCCCATGAGACTCTCCTGGGGAGCAGAGCCACAGCTTTGGGTGGAGGGCACAGACGGGGTAAGGGGGCTGAGGCTGGGGCTGGGAATGAAGCAGCAGCTGGGGACCGAGGCTGGGAGCGGAAGCCGCAGCTGGGCCGCAGTCAGGGGCCAAGCTGGGGGCAAGGCCAGGGGTGGTGCTGGGAGTGGAGCTGCAGCCGGGAGCCAGGAGCTGAGCTGGAGCAGAGCTGGAGGCAGAGTGGGGCCAGGTGGTGCTCCCATCCCGCCCCTCATGGGGACTGGCCCGGGCCCCACCGTGGTCCCCCGAACATTCCTGCAGGGCCCCTTATGGGGGCACGCCCCACCATTTGGCGACCTGGTCTTGAGATACGGAAGAGGATGTGTGAGCCCATTGGACACAAATGGTTGCCTCTCAAACAATACCCCACCATGCTTTCTAGAAACTGAGCCCTGCTCTGCCTGTCTAAAGGAGTTTCTCTCACCCAAGGTGCTCTGCAGTGTTTTCAAACCATGGCTGGCCGAGATCCTGTTTTTATGAATGTATATGCACAGCTCATTCACATCTAGGTACAGGGCGTGGGGGTATCTTCTTTGCCTCCTACCCATACCCCCCAAGGTTCATCGTCTGTACAGGATAACCACCCAGGACTGGATTTGCCCTGTGTGCTGCTTCCCTGTTGACTTTACGTCTCTTCGTTAACATTTTCCCTTCAATTGTAAAAGGGCTTCCATTGGTTTAGCATCTGATGCTTAATTAACGTCCCAAGAGAGAAACATTTCATACCCCAGGTCTCCTTTGTTGATACAGAGTTTAAAAACATATGTTCAGTGTATTCCTAGCTAACTCCTTTCATAGTACTTGGACGTGCATTTCCCAATGATAATGAGTGACCCCAGATTTCACTGAAGACCTCCCGTAATAGTCTTTGGCCATCCAGAATGGACATATTAGAATTGGGTTAGTCCTGTAACCCTCTGGCCAGGTGTCCTGAAATGGTTCTGGGGGGGGTCACGCCTCCATAACCCTAAAAATTTCCCAAGGCCGAAGGGCAAGGGGCTTCCTGGTATCTAGCAGTGGATTTCAGCTGGCTTGGTCAGTGTACCCCAACTCATTGACATCCCCTGCTTGCCTTCCTCACCCATCACTCCTGGCCTCTGCTGCCTCCCTGGACTTCCCACCCTATCCCCAGCACCCCGGGGCCCTGCTGCCTCCCCCACATTGCCCTGAATGATCCCCTGAGCACCCTTCTGCACACCCCAGACATGCTAGTCCAGACTCGTACCTGAGCAGGTAACTGTGGCTGCTGGCGAGGAAGGGACAGATTCATCCAGCTTCCCCACTCCCCCAGTGCTGCCAGCCCAGTCTCGCTTCCCTGCTCTAGACGACACTTAGTGGCGCTCGGGGGGAGTGCTTGGGTGCCTTTCCCGGGCACGCCCCCCTCACCTCACTCCCACCCTGATAGAAATCTGGGCAGGGTGGGCATGTGATCCCTGCGTTTCCTATGTGTGGAGTGACAGATGTTTTGAAGTCTGCTTTTGAACCAAGTGGAAAACAGGTCTGTCCAGGTCTTGAATAGAAATGAAGCCGTGACAATGGGATTGCAATGTACATACGTGGCAAACAAGCATCAAAGCTCACAAGCGACAGCTGGAGACGGATCACCAAAGAGGGTGTATTGGCTTGTCTGACCAGCCTGGTCACCAGGCAGCGACAAGGGTCAGCGAAACCATCAGGAGAGTGTGTGGGAAAATGTGATCACATAATGATCTCAACTGGGGACGGAGCCAGCACCTGCCTCTTGAAGCAGGAGCAATAAACGTTGTGAGACATGCTTTATAGTGGAGTACAGTGGGAGAGGTGGAGAACCCCGAAGTTATCCATCGCTAAATGGGGGTCAGAGCTTTTGCAGACTGTTGGGTCCTTCAGCCAAGGGCAGGTGGGGTGAAGTTTCTGGGAACAAAAGATTAGTAAGAAATCGACCTGGAACCAAGCCTGTAGCTTGTTAAGTTACGCCTTAGCCATTAGAAAGTGTATTTTATTTTTGTTTGTGACTGTGACGCAGGGCCAGAAAAGGTTACATAACTTGCAGGCTAATTGACCCAGATTCAAGCTTTAGAGACATATTAATAGATAATGTTTGTGTTGGACCATTTTGATTACCACTGCAAAAAGTTTTTTTTTCTCCTGCTGGTAATAGCTCACCTGAACTGATCACTCTCGTTAGAGTGTGTATGGTAACACCCATTGTTTCATGTTCTCTCTGTGTGTATATATAGCTTCCTACTGTATTTTCCATTGCATGCATCTGATGAAGTGGGCTGTAGCCCGTGAAAGCTTATGCTGAAATAAATTTGTTAGTCTCTAAGGTGCCACAAGTACTCCTGTTATTTTTGTAGATACAGGCCTTGGCTACACTTGAGAGTTACAGCCCAATAAAGACTAACACGGCTACTACTCTGAAACCTGACGTTTGTGTTTTTGTGTGTTTACATATATATTGTTAGGGGTTAACAATGTAACCAACTGGTTCCTGTCTATTGCTGTGTTTTGTTAATTCAGAGCTCAAAAGGAGATGTTAACATTTAGATGAACTGTGAACATACTGACAGGTTTCAGAGTAGCAGCTGTGTTAGTCTGTATCCGCAAAAAGAACAGGAGAACTTGTGGCACCTTAGAGACTAACAAATTTATTTGAGAATAAGCTTTCGTGGGCTACAGCTCACTTCATTGGATGCATGCATTGGAAAATACAGTAGGAAGATATATATACACACAGAGAGAACATGAAACAATGGGCGTTACCATACACACTCTAACAAGAGTGATCAGTTCAGGTGAGCTATTACAAGCAGGAGAGAAAAAACTTTTTGTAGTGGTAATCATCCGATGAAGTGGGGCTGTAGCCCGTGAAAGCTTATGCTCAAATAAATTTGTTAGTCTCTAAGATGCCACAAGTACTCCTGTTCTTTTGATTTCTCTTTGAAGTATATAGCAACTCCCCTGCAAATGATGGGAGACAGACAATTGCCTTATGTTAATCCATGGAGCTAAACAGCGGTGGTGTTTAGGAAATAGGAGGGCACTTCAGAGACACTGTTGTTCACCCAAGGACTGCATGCAGTCAAGAGGCTGCCCAGAAGATGTACAGAGAGATTTTGGGACCTGCTTTTTCATCTCAGATCTGCTTATGCTTCCTCGGGGGAAGTTTGAGTAGCAAGACTGAGGTCTCCAGTCTCATCTGGATCTCCCTGATATTGGACTGAACCTATGGCCTAATGCTGAAAGAATTCAGCGCAACTCTAACGCTCACCATCTTTACTATGATGCGGACCTGAGGATTTTATTCACGTCTGTAGGTTCTGGGGTTATGCCCTCCCATTATCAGCGTCTCTGGAATGGTTCTCAGTCAAGGGTACATGTCCCCCTGGGGGTACGCAGAGGTCTTCCAGGGGGCACATCGACTTATCTAGATATTTGCCTAGTTTTATAACAGGCTACATAAAAAGCACTAGTGATGTCAGCACAAACAAAAATTTCATATACATAATGGCTTGTTTACACTGCTCTATAGATTATATGCTGAAATGGAAGTACAATATTTCTATTCCCATCAATTTATTTTATAATTCTATGGTAAAAAGGAGAACGTCACCAATTTCCAGTGATAGTGGCTCTGACACTTTTATTGAGAGCTGCTGGCCTAGAGAACGTCATTTCCGGGGTGTATACATAACTCCTCACCTGTTCTCCATATGTACATCTCCACAGTGGTTCTGATGGCCGGTGCGACACAGGCTTTCATTGGAGAATTACGTGACATTCTCCTGGGGAAAGGGTAACCCCTAGGTACCTCTATGCCTGCTAATACTTGGCATCTGGAAATCCTTGGGTTACACCTCCCACCACTCCTCCCCACAGCAAGAGGGGCAGGGCAGGGACTGTCTCTCCCTGTGTGTCTGTGTAGCGCCTGGCAAAATGGGGCCTTGATCTCAGCTGGGGCAGGGACTGTCTCCTGCTGTGTGTTTGTGCAGCTCCCTGCAAGATGGGGCGCTGATCTCAGCTGGGGCAGGGACTGTCTCTCGCTGTGTGTCTGGGCAGTACCTGGCACAACAGAGCCCTGATCTCAGCTGGGGCAGGGCCTGTCTCTCACTGCGTCTCTGTGCAGCACCTGGCACCATGGGGCCCTGATATAATAGCACTGATATTATTTTGCTATTGCTACTTATTAAGGAGCAGCGCCAGTATTAAACAATGATGCTGAAAGGACTGTGCGGGGTAATTAATAATTATACCAGGTAATACTAATCATTAGTTGGTGTAATTAATAGCACTCTGGCTTTTTCCATCTAATGATCTCCAAGCCCATTCAGAACAGCTGTTAATTAAATCCTGGAACAGCACATAAGTGACTGGTCTTATTTTACAGACAGAGGAATGGAGGAGGAGCGGCAAAGCCAAGGATAGAACCCAGGGGGCCCTGGCTTCCAGATCCCTTTGTGCTGAGCCACTAGACCCCGCTCCCCTCTCAGAGCTGGGGATAAGACCCACGTGTCCTGACACAGCTGCTCTCCTCAATAGCTCACACTTCCCGCCGTTAAACTGGGGGTAAGAAAACACTGAACAGAGCCTAGATTTAATGACATGATTATTTTGCTTAGCTAACCCCAGTCCTGCGCAGGAGGGCATCCGGCCCATTCTGTCCTGCCTCAGCCCCATCCTCCCTGGAGTTTCCATCCCATCCTCCACTCAGAATGTGGCTCAACAGGCTTTTAGGGGTTAACTCCACAGTGCTCCCTCCTTTTAGTTCCCCCCTCCCCTCATGTAAGCCCCAGATGTCTCCCAGCTCCTGATCTCCCCAGTTCCTCCTCCATGCTCCCCATGTCACTCCCACTACCAAAATCCTCTGATCTCCCCCCATCCCATGGCACCCACCCATTTCCCTTCCTCGATCCACAAACAGCTCCTGCCACTCATCAGCCCCCCTGCTGGAATCCCTCCCTGCTCCCTTCCTTCCCAGCCTAAGTTCCTCACCCTGCCTGTCACCCCGCTGCAGAGATCCTCCCTGACCCTCTCCCCGCCCCCTCATGTCACCCACATCCCCCACTGCCAGGACCTCTACCTGATTCCCCTCCTCAGCCTGGGCTCCCCATATCACCTGCCTCGTCCACTGCTGAGATCCCTTCCCCATGCCACCCTCCTCCCCTGCGGCCCGGATCCCTCCCTGATCCCCTGCCACACAACACTTGGTTCCCAACTCCGTGAACCCCATAGCTGTCTGGTTTCCCAAGGGTTAACAGCACTGCAGTGACAGTGCTGGGCAAGCATCCTGTGTGGGAGCTCCTGGGTGACCCCACCCAGCCCCAGTCCTGGTGAGAGGCGGGGGTTGGCAGCAGGCCGTATAAATCTCAGAGCTCAGAGCTGGGACAGTGCAGCTCACTTTACACCAGCCAGCAGAGACGAGGCCAGCCACTGCTGCTCCCTAAAGGCCTCCAGGATGGTTTGCGGTATTGGACAGTGGCCCCTTGGCGTGACTCCCATGATCCTCCTGGTTCTGGTTCTTCATCTCCCAGGTAGGTCCTGGGCCTCCCTGAGGGTTAAAGGTCATCTGCTGCTCCTTTGGCTTTCATGTCTCGGAGGTGCTGCTGCTGGTTGTGATGTCAGTCCCTGCTGTGATGTCATCAGACACCCTGGCTGTGATGTCACAGATGCTGGGGTGGGGAGGGTGTCGCTTGGGGAGAACAAGCCGTGCAGGAGGCTGCAGTGGGGGAGGTGTAGAGAATGCAGAGGGATCCCAGCAGAGGGGGAGGTGGGTGGTGTGGGGGGCGCAGGCTGGTGGTGAATCAGGGAGGGAGCCCAGAAAGAGGGGAGGTGGGTGACATAGGGAAAGCGGGCTGAAGAGGGTCGATTTGGGGAGGGATCCCAGCAGAGGGGGAGGTGGGCGGGGTGGGGAGCACCCATGGGACTCAGGGAAGGATCCTGGAAGCAGAGGGGACAGATCAGCCCTTGACCTGAGCAGAAATTCTCGGTGGAGTCAGCCTGTCCCCATTAGCTTGTTTACAAAGTGCGGGAGTGAGTCAGAGAGAGGCAGGTGGGGAGTTATTAATTGCAGGTTGTCTAGTTTTTATGACTGTTTTGATCTTCAGCCTAATAATCATGAAACTCCTCAACACCCAGTGGCTTCAAAGGCTTTCACACACACACCCTGTACCTGCCTGGTAATTTTGCTTGCTGCCAGCCTCTCCTAATGAGCAAGGATCCAGAAACTGGGAATAGAGCCCAGGAAGCCTGACTCCCAGCCCCACTCTAACCACTAGACTTTACTCCTGTCCCAGAGCTGGGAATAGAACTCAAGAGTTCTGGCTTCCAGCCCCCCTACTCTAACTGCTAGACCCTACTCCTCTTCCATGAAAGGTGCAGTGCTGGCACAGGGTGCCCAGGTGGGGAAACACAGTAGGGATTACCTTTGCAGTAAGGGGGTGGGAATCTATTGAAGTTAATGGAAAGACATC
Organism: Gopherus flavomarginatus; assembly: GCF_025201925.1. Lineage (NCBI taxonomy): Eukaryota > Metazoa > Chordata > Testudines > Testudinidae > Gopherus > Gopherus flavomarginatus. The sequence goes on along the minus strand of NC_066628.1, from coordinate 5,763,683 downwards.
CCCTTCGTCATTGACTTCAGAGGACTGGGAATCAGGACCTATTACACTGCTCCTAGTGGTAGCCCCTGTCCCATACACCAATTAATAGGAGATGGACAATATTATAGCAGAGCTCCAACACTGCTCTAATTAAGGTTCAGATCAACTTTCCCTTTAAAGGCAGGCTCTTCTAAAACCTGCAGGGCGACATGGATTTGCCTTGCAGTTCGGTGGGTCCTCTGTGGTGAACACTCACTGTCATACCAGGTCCTCTGCCCTCAAGGGAAGCTGGTGCGATTTAATTCCTGGCATCATACCACAGGACTGAGATACATTTATAGTGACAACAGCAAGACTTTTATTATCGAAGGCGCAAGTGATAGCGGGAAAGGACAATGGAAACCAAACAGGGTGCATATAGAACAGAACACTGTCTAGAGACTAGCCTTCACTCAGCAGGCTAACTTTGAAAGTGATCTCACCCCAGACGACGCAGCCTGTCACCCAAGGTTGGTTGCGATCCCATTTTCACGAACGTAACCGCACTGCTTGCTGATTTCTTAGATGCTGGATAAAGGGGTGTCTTCCTTGCCTTCCCTTTATAGCCCCCAAAGTTCGTCATCTGTCCTTAGAGTCAGGAACACCCCACGCCCCCAGTAGCTTATTCTACGGTGTGCTGCTTGCCTTTGATTTCACATCTCCTTGGCTGAGTCGGCATGTAAATGAGGCTTCTACTGGGTTGGCTTACAATGCTTCATTTACATGCCGACCCAGAGAAATTTGCCTGGCAGAAAACCTCCTGCCTCGATACAGACGGTCAGAATAGATTTTCAGTAGACAGATGTAACGCCTCATGTAGGAGCTGTACAGACATTTCACAACGATTTTAATCACCAGCGTGATCCCAGCTGTCATTTAAGATCTCACGTGCTGTTCTTTGGTGGACCAGAATGTACGTGTCAAGGTCAGGCTATTCGTGTAACCCAGTTGGCACTGGGGGGTTGTTAGGGTCACACCTGTGCCGAACAACCCTACCCAACACAGCGCTGACATGAAAGAGGCTGGTGCACCTCTTCCTTTGCTCACACACACTGGAGTCATGGAAAGGGGCTCACAGCCCCCCCCAGATCTCCTCATTACACAATCGCAGCTCTGCCAAGCTGCTCCTTAGAATCCCTCCACCATTCAATATCCCGAATGCAGTGGGGCGCATGCAGATAATTCCCGGAGGCTCTTGACAGCTCCAGGGGGGCAGAGTTAAGGTTGTGGGGGGATATTTATCTTAACTCTGTATTTCCTGATTTTAAGAAGTGTGAGTGTGGCTGAATTTGCCACTGTGGAAGGGCACAAGATACCACTGGGGAGACTGAATGTTGTGTTAACCAAGGGTTGTGCCAGTGAATAATCTCTCCACCTGTCTCCTAGGCTTGGCTTCCAAGTGCATCCCACGGCTGGAGGAGCCAGCGCTGGAACCGCTGCCAGTTGCCATGAACCCCTACATGCAGCCGGCAGGGATCCTACAGCCCCAGGTCCGCCCGCAGGGGCAGGGGATTGGTAATGAGCCTGGAGCATACGGAGGAACGGATTCTGGAGCATATGGAGGACCTGGGCCCGGATCATATGGGATAGATGGGCCCGGGGCCTACGGAGGAACCAATTCTGGGTCGTATGGAGGACCTGGGCCTGGATCATACGGGATAGATGGGCCCGGGGCCGATGCAGGAACTGGGGCCGGATCCTACGAAGGAACTGGATGTGCATCATCCGAAGCAGCCGGAACTGGGTCATATGAACAACCTGGGCCCGGATCGTATGGAATAAATGGCCCCGGAGCCTATGAAGGAGCCAGGCCGGCTATCTCAGTGGGGGGTTCCCCACCACAGTATGGGATGCTGGGTGCTGGCTATGGGGTTGGCTCTGTCAGTCCGTCCGGGCACGTGCGGCCAATCTATAAGAACCCCAGCATCCCCTTCGTGCCAGGTGTCCACGATGAGGTCAGAACCGCAGGGCACATACGGGTCCCCTATAGGGACCCAGCGAGCTATGCTGGGAATGCCCGGCTGGGGCAGGGGGCAGGTGGGTTCCTGCGCCCAAAGTACAAGGAACCCAGCATCCCCTATGTGCCGAGCCTCTCGGAGCTGCCCAACCATGCCGGAGAGGGGGTGTCATCCATGCCCGGGGTCTCCATTGACAATGCTGTTGGAGGGGGAGCTGGAACAGGAGATGTGTCCATGCCAGGCTCTTCCAGTCCCACGCTGCCTGATGGCCCTTAGTCCACAGGGCGTGAGGAGCGAGCTGGTGAGGGTTAGCAGCTAAGGCAGGAGGAGGGCAGAACGCCTAGGTTCTGTCCCCAGCTCTGGGGGGTATGGTTTAGGTGTGAGAGCAAGGGAACGGGACTCAGGACTCCCGGGTTCTGTCCCCAGCTGCAGGAAAACAGTGGGGTCTAGTGGTTAGAGTGGGAGGCGGGTCAGGACCCCTGGGTTCTATCCCCAGCTCTTGGCAGGGAGTGGGGGTCTAGTCATTGGAGCAAGAGAATGGGGGCTTCTATCCGAGATCTTGGGGGAATGGGGTCTAGTGGTTAGAGCAGGGTGGAACTGGGGATCAGGACTCCTGGGTTCTGTCCTGGTTCTATGAGTAGGGTTGAGTGGTTAGAGTGGGAGGAGGAATGGAGGCCAGGACTGCTAGGTTCAATCCCAGGTCTGTGAGGGGAGTGGTGTCTAGTGGTTAGAGCAGGGTGGGGGTGGGGCTAGGAGTCTGTACTCATGGGTTCTATCCCCTACTCTCCTGTCATCTTACCACATGCGCCTGACTGGGCCACTCCATCGCTTTGTGCCTCAGTTTCCCTGTGTTCCAAAACCTTTTGCTCAGCGCTTAGCTGTGGATGGGGGTAAGTGCTTATAGTCCTCCCTGTGTAAATTCCCCACCCCCATATCTCCCCCCACCCAGCCTGGATCACTTCACCCCTCCCCGCAACCACGTCTCCTTCCCATATGGTCTGTGATCTCAGGGCCTCTGTATTGCTGGGATGCCTAGATGTGGGTGGGGAGGATGGCTGTGTCTCTCTCTGCTCCTCACTTCTGGTGCTGTAAATGATTCCAATAAAACCCTTGCTCTGTAAGGTCATTTCGCTTAATTCCTCCCTTCAGAGTGAGTTTGGGGCAGGAACCAGGCAGCACTGGGAGCTCAGAGCAAGGATGGGATGGCCAGCGATGGTGCACATTCCCCCCGCCCTCACTTCCAGGCATTGCCTGCTGGGGCAGAGGGGCCCTTGGTCGCCGGGGCCCATCCACGATGCTTGACAGACGCTGCCAGCAGGTCCCTTCTCATATGAGCATCTGCAAGAAACAGCGCTGAGAACCCACTCACTTGTTTCACCTATGGGGGTTAAAACCAGATTGGAACTGGCGCCCCCTAGAGGGGAAAGGCTCCGTGTTCCAGTTCCTGCCTCCCCGAGCCATCCAGTCCCCCACCCTGGGGCCAGACTGGAGCCAGTGCCCCCTAGAGGGGAAAGTCCTGTGCCCCATTCTCCCCCTCCGTGAGCCATCCGGTCCCCCACCCTGGGGCCAGACTGGAGCCAGTGCCCCCTAGAGGGGAAAGTCCTGTGCCCCATTCCCTCCCTCCCTGAGCCATCCAGTCCCCCACCCTGGGGCCAGATTGGAGTCAGCACCCCCTAGAGGGGAAAGGCCCCTTGTCCCGGTTTTATGAGCCAGCCACTTCCTCCACCCTGGGGCTGGACTGGAGTCGCTGCCCCTTCTCCTCTCCAGGTGAGACTATGGGCAGCGTTGGCACCAAGATGTAACACGGTTGCAAAAAAAAACAAAACCCATCATTCTGGGATGTATTAGCAGGTGTGTTGCAAGCCAGACACGAGACGTAATTCTGCTCTACGTCACTCAAATTAGGCCTCAACTGGAGTATTGTGTCCAATTCTGGGTGCCACATTTCCGGAAAGATGTGGCCAAATTGGAGAAAATCCGACGAAGAGCAACAAAAATGATGAAAGGTCTAGAAAACATGACCTGTGAGGGAAGATAGAAAACATTGGGTTTGTTTAGTCTGGAGAAAGGAAGACTGAGAGGGGACATGATCACAGTTTTCAAGTGCATAAAAGGTTGTTACAAGGAGGAGGCAGGTAAATTGTTCTCCTTAACCTCTGAGGACAGGAGAAGGAGCAATGGGCTTAATTTGCAGCAAGGGCGGGTTCCTAACTGCCAGGGTGGTTAAGCACTGACATAAATTGCCCAGGGAGGTGGTGGAATCTTCATTACTTGAGATTTTTAAGAGCAGGCTGGACAAACACCTGTCAGGGATGGTCTAGATAATACGTAGTCCTCCTGCCATGAGTGCTGGGGACTGGACTAGATGACCTCTCGAGGTCCCTTCCAGTTCTATTATTCTGTAACCCTTCTGCCCCTCTGAGTTGGCAGCAACAAGGGCTGGGTTCAGTATCCAGGGGTTCCGTTTCAGTAACACAATGCATAACCGGCTTGAGCCCCCACCCAGTGACCTGGGACACTCACACACCACACCCCCCTGGGCGCCTCTAGGAGGCAATACTTCCCCTCTCGCAAGCACGGAGTCTGAGTGTAGCAAAATCTTTTTAATAAAGGAAGGAATTAATGCGGCATCCCATTGGAGAAACACCATAAACAGGGTTATAACACAAACCATAAACAAAAACCCACCTCCAAGTACGTTTGGCACTGTCCTTTTTCCCTTTAGGGTTTTAAGTCCAATCACCCCAAAGTCCAACAACCCAAAAGTCTCTGGTCAATGCCACCCCAGAGTTCGAGAGTTTATCTGTAGAGGTCCCTCCCCCCAGCATGGATAGAAAGGGGCACCTTACGTGGTCCGGGGCCAACTGCCCTGCCTCTCCGTGGGTTCTGCTTCCGCCTTCTCCACGAACTGCTCCGCTTTACCAGCCGCTCCACGCTGCTCCTCCAGCCGTCCTCAGAAACTGCTCCGCTCCACCAGCTGCTCTGCTCCATGAGCTGCTCCAGTTCTCTCTGCAAACTGCTCAGCTCCGCTCGCTCTGTGGGCGTTCCACCCGTCCCACAGCTACTCTGCTCTGTCAGCCGCTCTGCTGCCACCAGCTGTCCCGTGATCCACTCCAGCCGTCCCCACAAACTGCTCCACTCCGCCAGCAGCTCTGTTCCACAGTATAGCTTTGGGCTCCCCACTAGTTAGCACCATACTCAGTGCTCTCAGCTCAATGATTTTAGCTTTTTAGTGATTTTCAGCTCTTAGTGATTCCAGCTCATAGTAGGGGAGCCCCAGTGCTAGTGCACCATTAGCCCAAAGTGATTTCAGCTCAGTAACCTGTATTTAAATTCTTAAGGGAAGAAAAAAAATCAACTCTGACATTCCACAGTGGAGGAGGTGCAACTGGTACTTCTGGCTCCACAACACAACTGCACCACCAGGCACAAACACCTGTCCCCAACCTCTCTCAATTCTCTGGGTTTTGGAACCCATGTCCCATGTCTAGCCAGTACCACCCAACTGAGGGTGAGCAATTTGTCACCAAGCAGTCCCACAGCTTGGGAGTCTGGGATAGGGTGGGCGTGCCTATGCAAATACACTCTCTGAAATTCTTTCCACCAGATGTCAGTGTAGAGCTTATCCTGACTTTGCTTACATCCTCCCCCCAGCCAAGAATTTGTCGTCCCGACAAATCACATTCCCTACTATACCAACTTATTGGTTCCCTCCAAAAGGCATTAGATAGCCCACTTTAGCTTTCACAAACCTGTGTGCTAAATGTATAGGCTCCTCACTAATCACCCCAGGTGCATCGTAAGTTAATCGTTTCACTGGTCTTATTACCCTGTCTCGCCTATTGAGAATCTCTGTTGCTATGGTAGAGGGGACATCCTCTTGAGTGACGGATGGGGAGGTTTCCTGTGAGTTCCCCTCGGGTACTGGCATAGGCCCCTGCATTTCTAGTTCTAACAGTGGAGGGTCGCAGGTGCTCTGGACATCCTCCATCTGTATGTCACCACTGTCCAATAGTCTGTGTAAGTCATTACACGGGGGTCCCACCAGTGGCTCAGGGATGTCAGGAATGGGCCTAAATACTTCTGCCATAGGGTTTAGGGTGGAAGAGGATGTGCTCTCTTCTGATTCAGCGGATCGAGACTGAAATCTTGTCTTCATCCCAGGATACACCATGGTTGTGTCTTCCTCCTCAGACTCACTGTCAGATGTGCTGAGTAGGGGTAGGTTAGCTGCAGGAGGCCGGCTGTCCACGTTGGAAGGCGGCTTTGGTACAGCACCTTCGTTCTGCCCAGTTGCCCTGTTGTGGCCCATCTCATAAGGGCTGCCTACCAATTCTCCCACAGGAAGCAAAAGGTTTCTGTGCACGGTTTTGGTCTGCCCTGGACCCTCTTCAGGTTTGATCTTGTAGACCGGCAGGTCTCCTAGCTTTTCCATCACTAAGTAAGGTATTGCCTTCCATCTGTCAGCTATCTTGTGCTTGCCAGCAATACCCAATTTCGCAGCAGGACTCTGTCCCCTGGCTGGAGCTCTTGCAGACGCACCCTAGCATCATATCGCTGTTTGTTGCGGTCTGCGTTCTTCCGAGCTGCAGATGTAGCTAAGTGATAAGCATCCTGTAGCTTTTCTCGTAGTCGGGATACATATTGCTGATGGGTTTCATAGCTATCGCCATCCTCTGATACACCAAAGCACAAATCTATGGGTAGTCTTGGTTCTCGCCCAAACATCAAGAGATATGGGGTGACCCCCGTAGCATCGTTCTTTGTGGCATTGTAGGCGTGCACCAGAAATGCAACATGTTGGCTCCAGGTTGCCTTCTGCTCTGGCCGCAAAGTCCCTAACATATCCAATAGGGTTCGGTTGAACCTCTCTGGCTGAGGGTCACCTTGTGGGTGGTAAGGCGTTGTCCTCGACTTTTTAATACCTGCTATCCTCAGCACCTCCTTCAGAAGGTGACTCTCAAAATCTTGTCCCTGATCTGAGTGTATCCGGGCTGGGAATCCATAAACTGAGAAATGTTTTTCCCACAGTACTCGAGCGACAGTAGTGGCCTTCTGATCACGTGTGGGGTATGCCTGTGCATATCGCGTGTAATGGTCGGTCACTACTAGGATGTTCCCAATATTCCTCTTGTCCACTTCTAAAGACAAGAAATCAATGCAAACCAGCACCAGAGGTTTGTTGCTGGTGATGTTCTTCAGATATGCGGCCTTTGTGGGCAGAGTTTTCCTTTGAACACATCGAGCGCAGGTGTCACATTTTCTGCGAACATCTTCGGCCATCCGAGGCCAATAGAACCTACTGCGGATAAGTTCCAGGGTCCTCTCCATCCCTAAATGTCCAAAGTCATCATGCAGGGCCCTCATGGCCAGGGCTCTGTACTCTTTTGGCAGCACTAGTTGATTCCGTTGCTTTTGTAGAGGGTCTGTGGTCACGCGGTGTAGCACTCCCTGAATCAGTTTCAGTTTGGTCCATTCTCTCAATAGTAGTTTACCCTCTGGGGTAGGTGGGACAACCGCAGCTGGGCCTCGCCCCTCTCTTTTGGCAAGTAGTGTATCACGAATGTCAACATCTTGCAGCTGGGCTACCTGCCAGTCAGCTGCATTGAGCATGGGCAAGGGAGATTGGTCCAAAGCAATATAGTTCACTGAAGCAGAAGGCACGCATTCAGGGGGCAGGCCCAAAGCTTCAGCAACACATCCATGAAGGCTCTCAGGGGCCTCCGGCTCTCGGCGACTCACACTGCAGATAGCTCTCACGCCATCCGTGGGTATCACAGCAACATCAGGTGCCTGCGGACGTCTGGACAAGGCATCTGCATCTACATTGCTCCTCCCTGATCGGTATTGAATGCTGAACTCATAGCTAGCCAAGGCAGCCACCCATCTCTGGCCTGTAGCATCCAATTTAGCACTTGTTAACACATAGGTCAGTGGGTTGTTGTCTGTCCACACCTGGAACTGAGCACCGTACAAGTAGTCTCGAAATTTCTCAGTGATGGCCCATTTCAAGGCCAAGAACTCCAGCTTGTGGATGGGGTAGCGAGTTTCACTGTCAGACAGTCCTCGGCTGGCAAAGGCTACCGGTTTGCGTTTGCCTTCCACTTCCTGATACAGTACTGCTCCTAGACCCTCCAAACTGGCATCAGTATGCAGGATAAACGGTTTGCTTGGGTCAGCAAAGACTAGGATGGGAGCATGAGTTAGGCAAGTAATGATTTCCCGAAAAGCCCTCTCACATCTTTCATCCCACCGCGGCCCAAATGGTTCGAAGGGGCCATAGTGTCTCTGCAAAGGAGGCCTTGGAGGCCTCCGCTTATTCTGGGTCTTAGATTTGTTCTTGTTGGACTGGTATCCCCTGGTAAGATCATTCAGAGGTTTTACAATCGTAGCATAGTTCTTCACTAATCTGCGGTAGTAGCCACTAAATCCAAGAAACGTCTTGAGTTCTCTGTAGTTAATGGGACGTGGCCAGGTAGTGAGTGCTTCTATTTTATCGGGGTCAGTACTCACACCCTCTTGGGACACGATGTGACCTACATACTTCACTGAGGTTTGGCAGAACTGGCATTTATCGATTGAAAGCTTCAAACCGTATGCCTCCAACCTATCGAGCACTTTAAGAAGTCTTTCTTCATGTTCCTCCAGGGTTCTTCCAAACACAATCAGGTCATCCAAGTAAACTAACACCTGCAGTAAATTCATGTCTCCCACGACTTTTTCCATAAGTCGTTGAAATGTGGCAGGGGCCCCAGAAATTCCTTGTGGCATGCGTTCGAACTGGTAGAACCCTAACGGGCAGATGAAGGCTGTCTTCTCCTTATCCTCTTCTCCCAGAGGGATCTGGTAGTATCCACTCCGAAGATCCAACACAGAGAACCACTGACTACCCAGCAAACAGTCCAAGGCATCTTGTACTCGAGGCATGGTGTATTGATCAACTGTAGTGCGCCTGTTTAGGGTGCGGTAGTCAATACACATCCGGATTTTTCCACTCTTCTTACGAACGACCACAATGGGTGAGGCATAGGGGCTTCGTGACTCTGTGATGATACCATTCGCGATCAGCTCTTGAAGATGATGGCGCACGTCTTCCATCTCAGAGAGGGCAATCCTCCTAGACCTCTCCCTGAAGGGTCGGGGATCTTGTAGCCTGATATGGTGTTCCACTCCCTTTGCACATCCCACGTCCCACTCATGTAGTGAGAACACCTTGGATCTCTCGCAAAGCTTCTTCCTCAGGCGATCCTTCCACTCCTCAGACAGCGGTGAGTCCCCGAAGTCAAACTTCGCAGGATCTATCATTGGAACTTCAGCTTCACACTGGGGTCTCACAATGCTTTCAGGCTCAAAGATGTCTGCAATCTTCTGCCCTGGTTTTACAAACACATCACGGCGTGTTTCATTAGCAACCAGTATCGTCACCTCCTCCTGGGCTTCAGCAGGTAGGGTTATGACTCCGCTGAGAACCAGCACTCCTTCTGGGAGCCCTCCCTTGGTTGGCTGCTCTACCACAGCTAATGTTCCCTTACTGCCTTTTAGGCAGGTACTCCTGACAATCACCTCCTTTTCTGACATGGCAGGCACCACTAAATGGACTGGGCCCGCATACCTCAGTGCTCCTACTGGAAAATCAGGCATCACTTTTCTTGTGTCCTCAATTTTTCTGTAAGCCGCGGCACAGTGTGTGTGTATCACCAAGGTGTTCAAATATTGGTCTCCTGCTTGCTGTCTGCAGTAATCGGCCAGTATCCTAAAGAGGCTGGAGTTGGTCCCTATCAGCACAGACACATCAGAGGTCCCTTTCGGGTCAGGGCATATTAAGGCAGCGGTGTCTACCTCTTGCCTTACCCCAGCAACCTCCTCTGGGAATTCCAGGTGCACTATGACATACCCTTGATAGGGGTATTCATCCATGCTGAGGCCACACAGACCAAGGCCAGTCAGTGGCTGTATGGGCAGGTGCCTAAGCATCTGTTGGTAGAATGACTGAAAGATAATAGTCACTTGAGATCCAGTGTCAAGCACGGCTTTACACTCCGCCCCTTCAATCCTCACCATGACCTCTGCTCGAGGCCCTATCAGTCCTGCAGGGATCCCAGCTGGATGGTCTCTTCTGGGGGAATCTTCAAATCCTCTAGGCCTAGGTGGTCTCTGTCCCCAGACCTTCTGACAGCTACTGGATCTCTTCCAACTAATCCTCAGCTTTTCATACACTAAAGAGGGGTTCTCTTCCTTATGGCAGTTAGCAGCACTGTGCCCATCCTGACCACACCGGTAGCAAAAGAATTGTCCTTTCCCCATTCGGCGAGGTGGGATGGTGACTCTAGATACTGACTTCTCTATCGTCACAGTCTGAGGCTCCTTATTCCTGGAAATCTTAGCTTGGTCAATGATGCTTTGCAGCTCAGCTATCCGTTCTGTCAGGACTTGCATTTGTTTGGCAAGTTCCTCTGTGGTGCTCACCATCAGTACACTGGCCATTGGCAGTGGCGTCGTGCTAGCTGGTTCCAATGTTTGGGCTTCCCAACACTCGCTGGCCGCCTGCCTTTCTTCTTCTTCCCTGACCTCCTTTATCAGCTGGGAGTAACTTGGGGGATGTCCCTGCCGTTCTCTTAGTCGGAGGTGAAGTAGGATCGGGTTCTGATACTGAGTCCCTCTTAAAACTTGAGCCAGTCTGGTCTGATCCATCTGCTCAGCAGTCACTGCTCCCCTCATAACAGCTCTCTGAAGTAGTCTCTCCAGCCTCTGTATATAGGCTGAAATTTTCTCACCCCTTTGCTGTTGGGAATTAATGAATTTACAGTAACTGTCCTCAGGGCCCTCTACGCTCCCAAAGGTATTATCAAGGGCCTCTAGGCAGTCCTTCACACTGACCTCAGGGTCAATGAGCTTCAGGGTGCGAATTACATCTAATGCTGGGCCACTAAGGCTCTCTATTAGACATCTTCGCTTTTCTACATCGGGTACGGCCCACTCCCGCAGCATTTCAGTAGTATGCTCCGACCAGAATTCAAACTCCTCTTCCCCATCAAATAACCTTAACTTACGACAAGAGTTCGACGTAGCATAGGCCAACACAATCTTTTCCAATATAAGCCCCAGTGCGTTTGCCCAATCGTAGGCTGAATCCGCTGCCCCTGAGCTAGAGGCTGCAGGACTGGAGCCCAACAAACCCGACATATTAGCCATTATACAAACAGTAGTTTCCTCAAAATGTAAACACAATTATTTCCCATTACAGTGGAACACTCAACAGGTGCTTGCGAGGGGTACTGACCCAGGTATCCCGGACGAGCCCCCAAAAATGTAACCCTTCTGCCCCTCTGAGTTGGCAGCAACAAGGGCCGGGTTCAGTATCCAGGGGTTCCGTTTCAGTAACACAATGCATAACCGGCTCGAGCCCCCACCCAGTGACCTGGGACACTCACATACCACACCCTCCTGGGCGCCTCTAGGAGGCAATACTTCCCCTCTCGCAAGCACGGAGTCTGAGTGTAGGAAAATCTTTTTAATAAAGGAAGGAATTAATGCGGCATCCCATTGGAGAAACACCATAAACAGGGTTATAACACAAACCATAAACAAAAACCCACCTCCAAGTACGTTTGGCACTGTCCTTTTTCCCTTTAGGGTTTTAAGTCCAATCACCCCAAAGTCCAACAACCCAAAAGTCTCTGGTCAATGCCACCCCAGAGTTCGAGAGTTTATCTGTAGAGGTCCCTCCCCCCAGCATGGATAGAAAGGGGCACCTTACGTGGTCCGGGGCCAACTGCCCTGCCTCTCCGTGGGTTCTGCTTCCGCCTTCTCCACGAACTGCTCCGCTTTACCAGCCGCTCCACGCTGCTCCTCCAGCCGTCCTCAGAAACTGCTCCGCTCCACCAGCTGCTCTGCTCCATGAGCTGCTCCAGTTCTCTCTGCAAACTGCTCAGCTCCGCTCGCTCTGTGGGCGTTCCACCCGTCCCACAGCTACTCTGCTCTGTCAGCCGCTCTGCTGCCACCAGCTGTCCCGTGATCCACTCCAGCCGTCCCCACAAACTGCTCCACTCCGCCAGCAGCTCTGTTCCACAGTATAGCTTTGGGCTCCCCACTAGTTAGCACCATACTCAGTGCTCTCAGCTCAATGATTTTAGCTTTTTAGTGATTTTCAGCTCTTAGTGATTCCAGCTCATAGTAGGGGAGCCCCAGTGCTAGTGCACCATTAGCCCAAAGTGATTTCAGCTCAGTAACCTGTATTTAAATTCTTGAGGGAATAAAAAAATCAACTCTGACATTCCACAGTGGAGGAGGTGCAACTGGTGCTTCCGGCTCCACAAGGAGACTGCACCACCAGACACAAATACCTGTCCCCAACCTCTCTCAATTCTCTGGGTTTTGGAACCCATGTCCCATGTCTAGCCAGTACCACCCAACTGAGGGTGAGCAATTTGTCACCAAGCAGTCCCACAGCTTGGGAGTCTGGGATAGGGTGGGCGTGCCTATGCAAATACACTCTCTGAAATTCTTTCCACCAGATGTCAGTGTAGAGCTTATCCTGACTTTGCTTACAATTCTATAATTCTAAGACGGGCTGGGCCGGCGGGCGGAACAATCTCCTTATCTGACACTCCAGTTTCAGATAAACCAGGGCGTCCTCCCAGAGATTCCTCCCGGCTGACCTCTCCACTCGCCCCAGGCCCCATGTCTCTCATGGGAGACAGAAACTTCTGAGTCTCCAATGTCTAACCGGGGCTGAGCTCACCCCAGGCAAAGGGAGATGCGAGTTGTCTGAGGGCTGCCTGTGTCGTGGGGGCTTGATTTGGAAGGGGGGTGGGAGGAGGGAGGTGGGATGGCTGCAGTTTGGAACAGACAATCGGTAGTTTGGGAACACTGGGCTGGGGTGCATAGGCGCCAACTTTCCCTGGCGCCGGTGGGTGCTTGTGCCCCCCTAACCCCACCCTTTCCCTGCCCCCATTCCAACCCCTTCCCCAAACTCCCTGCTCCAACTCTTCCCTCTCCCTGCCCCCAATGGACCCCTTCCCCAAATCCTAGCCCCGCCTCTTCCCCGAACGCGTTCCCCCTCCCTCCCAGCCATGCGAAACAGCTGTTTCAAGGTGCAAGCACTGGGAGCTAGGGGGAAAAAGCAGGCACGCGGCACGCTCAGGGGAGGAGGTGGAGGGGAGCGGAGGTGAGGGGTGGGGCAGGGTGGAGAGCTGAAGATGGGTGCAGAGCACCCACCAATTTTTCCCTGTGGGTGCTCCAGCCCCAGAGCACCCATGGAGTCGACGCCTACACTGGGGTGGCAGGCAGGGGAGGGGGAAGGACGGCAGGGGACAGGGCTACCTAGATAAGCAACCCGATCTGCTGAGCCCAAAGAGCGCAGGGAACCCCCTGCTCAGCGGCCAACACGGTCGGGTTGGGGGAAGAGGTTTCCCGGCGCTACGGCTGGAGAAGAGAGCATCCCCCACCTGGAGCCTAGCCTGGAGAGAGGGGCTTTGTACTGGCTTCGAGGCAGGGAGGTCAGAGCCTAGCCCCAGAGCAGGGTCGGCCTTTGGAAAACGGCACCCTGGGTGAACTTGTATTTTATTGCCCCTGCCTCCCGCTGCCTCCATGGGCCCGGGCGGAGAAGCCTGGGCCTCTCCACCTGCCAAGGCTGTGGGGAGAGCCTGAGAGTAGCCCCAGCCCGTGTCCCCACCCCACCAGGCCCACCACCCAGGGCAGGTGGAGGATCCGCGGCTCGCCACAGCTGGGGACAGGGCCTTGTGGGGAAGAGGAGACGTAGCGGCAGGGCCCGTGGCAAAAAGTGGACAGGCCATGGCCCCCTGGCTCCCCCTGTACCTGCGCCCCTGCCCCAGGCTTCCCACCCACCCCATAACCCCTGCTGTCTCTCCACGCTCCCCACCCATCCCCCCATTGCCCTGGCGCCCACTGCCTTCTCTGCCCCACCTCCCATCCCCCCCAGCCCCTGCTGCCTCCCCTCACCCCAGTGCCCTGAGCTCTCTTCTGCGGCCTTGCACCCCAGCTCTGTCCCACTCCTTGTCTCTTGACCATGGCGCTCTTGGCTGTCACCCGCCCCTGAGGCTGGCCCTGCCCCAGAGACATCAGTGGGGCACGTCGTCTTGCCACGATGCGGCTTGGGATTTCCGCTCTGCAGGCCCCCAGTGACTCGAGCAGGGGGACGAGGAAGACGAGTTACAGCGTCGCAGAGAACGCACGTGAGACACTGATGCTGATCATCCTCCGACCCACCCACGCTTCTGTTCGGGTTGCAGGCTGCAATGCACCACACTCGGGGGCTGCTTGTTAGGGTTAGAGGCTGCTTTGCATCAGGTGACCATAAGGCCTCGGGCCTGGGCTGCCCAGTCAAGTCTCTATTCCTGCAAATAAGCACTTGTGGGTTTCCCAGCCAGGTTTCGTTAGTGGCTCTCCTTGGACCCCCGCCCCCCCGTACTGGCTCCCTGCCCAGCCGCTGCAGCTCCCCTACAAACCCTATGCAGATCGGCACCAGCTGTGATTGTTGGGGATGGGGGGGGGGCCCGTTCCACGGGCATCTCTTCCCACACTTCCTGGGGCTCCCACTCCCCAGTACAGCTCAGCCACCCTCTGGCTCAGGACCTTTCCTCTTACCGGGGCAGGAGAAGGGGGACGTGCACTAGGCAGGGGCTGATGGGAGATGTAGTCACTCATTTTGCAGATCCATCGCCTGGGGAAGCGAGAATGGGGCAATGGGATTTCAGAGCAGTGGGGTGGGTTTGTGGGGAGGTGAGCAGATTTGGGAGAGAGAGATGTTCAGCTGGCAAGGGTCAATGGAGGTGACTCCCAGCCCCCCTGGCTGTAACCACTAGACCCCACTCCCCTCTGAGAGCTGGGGAGAGAACCCAGGAGTCCTGACTCTCCCATCTGCTACCACTAGATTGTGCTGCCTCACAAGAGATGTAAGTGTCTGGGCGTACTCCACACAGAAAAGACGCATGCGAGGAAAAGGAGCAATGACACCAGTGTGGCTGATCCATGACCCTAATGGGGGGATTCATTAATTCAGTCCGTCATGTGCACAGAGCAGGTCTGATTCCCTCAAGCAGGGGTCAGACACACACGCCACTGGCTGACCCGCCTCTGCACAAAGCTATTTGTCTCGCCCCCGTCCCCAATTCACAACAAAATATGCACCCTGCTCTGAGCCTGAGCGACTGGTCCCTCTGCTCTTTCTGCCTGCACAGTCCTGAATCGCTGTCTTCCGGTGTGTTACAAACCTGGATTGGCTGGGGCCACGCGGCTGCCATCGGGTGACCCGGATGGAACCACCCGGCCCAGCTGCTTTCCGGCTGGATCTCAAGGCTTCGTGCCAGGGGGCTGCAATTGTGCTGATGACACAGGGTTTGAAGTGTTCCCCTGCTGGAGCCCATGACAGTACATGTTTGCAGACATAGGCGCAGACTTCGTGGGTGCTCTGGGGCTGGAGCATCCACAGGGAAAAATTGGTGGGTGCTCTGCATCCACCGGCAGCTCCCTGCCCTGTCCCCCTCATCCCAGCTCACCTCCACCGCCTGCCCTGAGTGCACCATGTGCCTGCTTTGGGGAAGGGGTTGGAATGGGGGGAGGGAAAGGGTAGAGTCGGGGTGAGGCCGGGGGGGCACGAGCACCCGCCGGCACCGGGGAAAGTTGGCGCCTATGTTTGCAGAGACATAGAGCCAGCATCTTCCAAACAAAGCAGGATTTATTTCCCCCCAGGGAAGCACTCAGGAGGGTGGGTTAACGCGGGGGCTGGGAGGAAATGGCCAACCCCAACTTTTTTGTGCTGAAAAAATGCCGATTTGGGTCTGAGGCAGGCATGGGCCTGATTTTTAAGCCTGGCTACTAGCTCCAGGGGCAGGGAAACTGACTGAGTCACTACCAAGTGCGGGCGGAGGTGTCAGGAGACAGACACTGTGGCTGTCCTGGGATTCTGAGACAGGAACAGAGAAATCCCCAGCTGTGAGGTCCACCTAGTCCGGTCTCTGACAGTGACTAACAACAGCTGCATAGACACACAGGGAGAGACAGTCCCTGCCCCAGCTGAGATCAGGGCCCCGTTGTGCTAGGTGCTGCACAGACACACAGGGAGAGACAATCCCTGCCCCAGCTGAGATCATGGCCCTGTTGTGCCGGGCGCTGCACAGACACACAGCGAGAGACAGTCCCTGCCCCAGCTGAGATCAGGGCCCCGTTCTGCCAGGCTCTGCACAGACACACAGCAAGAGACTGTCCCAGTCAGGGCCACCCTTAGGCATACACAGCTGCATTGGGCACCTGAAAATTTGGAGCACCACTCGGACCATAGACGCTGGCTTCTAATCTTCCCAGGGGGTGCTCGGCCTCCTCCTCTGCTCTAGGCTTTGCCCCCACTCCACCCCTTCCCCTAAGCCTTTGCCCTGCCTCTTCCCACTCTTGCTCCACCCCCACCCCATCTCTTCCCCGCCTCCTCTCTGGAGCACGCCCTGTCCCTGCTCCTCCCCTCCCCTCCCCTCCTGGAGGTTGAACGCTGTGAATCAGCTGTTTGTGGCCTCCAGAAGCACCAGGAGGGAGTGGGAGGTGTTGGTAAGCACACGAGCAGTGCGGGAGATGAAGGAGGGAGTTTGGTGCCAGTGGGTGCTCAACACCCACTAAATTTTCCCCATGGGTGCTCTATCCACCCATGGAATCCGCCCCTAGGACCGGGTGAGAGCAGGTCGGCTCCCACACACCCAGCGTGCTGCAGTCTCCTTACTAGGCAGAAGGCAGGGGCTGTATTCACAGAGCTGAATGCAGCAGCGTAGGGGCACCAGTGTAATAATACTGCATAGGGCCCCATAAATCCTAAGGACGGCCCTTGTCCCAGTCCAGAAAAACTCATGGTCTAAGCAGTGCGGCACAGGGGCCAGGGCACTGGGTGCTGACTCCGGACACCGCATTCTATTGCTGGCCTGGCCTTGGGCCTGCTTGAGGAGCTTCACCTAGTTACTTCTCCTCTCTGTGCCTCAACTTCCCCATCTTTGAAAAGAGTGGGAGGCTATTTACCGCTTTTGTAAAATACCGGGAGTCCCCGCACTCTTCGAGAGCTGCCTGTCATCACAAACAAAGGGTTACGATTGCCTTTTCACAGATGGGGAAACCGAGGCATGGGCCGAGTCTGAAACGGAGCTGGAAACTGCTTCTGGATCTCCTCAGTCCCAGCCCAGTGCATGAACTAGAAGAGCTACATTCCAGCGTGAGTGCTCACTGCTTTCCGTGAACCTGCCCCTGAGAATTGCGTCATCTCCTTTGGCTGTGTGACTTTCATTCCGCAGGAAACATCCAGTGGGCTTTACCGTAATCATTAACCCACCTCTGGAATGGAGAAACTGAGTCACAGACTGAGGAAGTGCCCTATCCGGGGGAACGAGATTAGAACCCAGGTCTTTGAATATGGAAAATAACCGGTGCTACATAGGAACATGAGAGTAGAGGAGGCTGTTAGAGATGTTTTTAGGCAAGCCCTGTAGTCCCTCTCCCCCACTTTCTTATTATGCGTTATTTATTTATCAGCTGCCTAGTGGGGTCCTACAGGGGTCAGTCCTGGGTCTGGTACTAGTCAATATTTTCATTAATGACTTGGGTAACGGAGTGGAGTGTATGCATATAAAATTCGCCAAGCTGGGAGGGGTGGCAACCCCTTTGGCGACCAGGATTAGAACTGAAGACAAGCGTGATCAATTGGAGAATTGCTCTGAAATCAACTAGATTAAATTCAGTAAAGACGAGTGCAAAGGGAAAAATCAAAGGCTCGAGAGCAAAACAGGGCATAATGGCTGAAAAGGATTTGGGGGGTTATAGAGTGGATCACAAACTGAGCATCTTTCTGGGGTGTAGGAACAGAAATGTTGTAGGTGAGACCCGGGAGGATATTGTCCCTTTCTACTTGGCACGGGGAGAGGCCCCAGCTGGAGTACTGGGTCCAGTTTTGGGCACCACACTTCAAGAAAGGTGTGGACAAGCTGGACAGAGTCCAGAGGAGAGCAACAAAAAAGACAAAAGGTTTAGAAAACCTACTCTATGAAGAAAAGTGAAAAAACTGGATATGAGAAAAGAAGACCGAGGGAATATGTGAAAGATTGTTATAAAGTGGCCAGTGATCAATTGTTCTCCATGTTCTCAGGGACTCTAACCCAGACGGCAAAGTTCGTTGTCTGACCGCGAGAGAGACAGGCAACACCAGCAAGGTCCGATCAAAAGCTCTTTATTGACAAGTGCACGCATCAATAGAGAGTATCAGAGGGGTAGCTGTGTTAGTCTGGATCTGTAAAAGCAGCAAAGAGTCCTGTGGCACCTTATAGACTAACAGACGTTTTGGAGCATGAGCTTTCGTGGGTGAATACCCACTTTGTCAGATGCATTGGTGGAAATTTCCAGGGGCAGGTAGCGACACCATCACAGGACCTAACCAGATCAGCCACACCATCACCGGTTCATTCACCTGCACGTCCACCAATGTAATATACGCCATCATATGCTAGCAATGCCCCTCTGCTATGTACATTGGCCAAACTGGACAGTCGCTACGGAAAAGGATAAATGGACACAAATCAGATATTAGGAATGGCAATATACAAAAATCTGTAGGAGAACACTTCAACCTCCCTGGCCACACTATAGCAGACCTTAAGGTGGCCATCCTGCAGCAAAAAAACTTCAGGACCAGACTTCAAAGAGAAACTGCTGAGCTTCAGTTCATCTGCAAATTTGACACCATCAGTTCAGGATTAAACAAAGACTGTGAATGGCTTGCCAATTACAAAACCAGTTTCTCCTCCCTTGGTTTTCACACCTCAACTGCTAGAACAGGGCCTCATCCTCCCTGATTGAATTACCTCATTATCTCTAGCTTGCCTGCATATATATACCTGCCCCTGGAAATTTCCACTACATGCATCTGACGAAGTGGGTATTCACCCACGAAAGCTCATGCTCCAAAACGTCTGTTAGTCTATAAGGTGCCACAGGATTCTTTGCTGCATCAATAAAGAGCAGCTCGTCTCCAGAGAGAACCAGCCTGCTCTTTACATCTTTGTATGAGCCTATATAGACAGTTCTGTCGCGTCATAAATTATTCGCTTGAGCAACTCACCCCCTTCTTCTAACAACTAGAAACTAGACACCTTCAGTCTACCTGCATGCCTAAAGTTAGAAATGTAGGGGAGTTAAAAGCAAACAAAGAACAAAACCAGGGAGTGAAAACAAGGAGGCTGGGAAGCTAGAGCTCTTATCAGTTCTTCGAAGGATCTGCTCCTAACACAGCACATCTGGTATTATGCCAGGAATGCAGCCTCTCTCTTATCTCACTTTTTCCCAGCGCTTGTGAGACATGCTGCTTCTCGGTGTTTTCCACTCAGGAATTACCCAAAAACCTCTGTTAGCCTGACTCTGGTCAGGTTGGCATACCTGGTTTTGTCTGCTATATTTTTATTCAGGCCTAACAATGTCCACCGAGGGCAGAACCAGACGCAACAGGCCAAATCTGCAGCAAGGGAGATTTAGGTTTGATACTAGGAAAAACTCTCTAACTCTCAGAGGAATTAAGCACCAGAACAAGTTACCAAGGGAGGTTGTGGAAGCCCCGTCATCGAGGTTTTTTCAAACAGTTGGACAAACACCTGTCAGGGATGGTTTAGGTTTACTTGGTCCTGCCTCAGCGCAGGGGCAGGATGAGGGGACCCAGTGGTTTCCTCAGGAATTGAAATTAGGGGGGGTGTTTGAATTTACGGGGGGGGGGGGTGTCAGGTCCAATGAGATATATAAAAGAGTTATGAATAAAGTAAATGTTTTGTTGGGATTATGCAAATTTAACATAAGGAAAATGCAAGTTACTCCGAAACACGTAACAGATCTAGATTTCTAAAAAAAAAAAAAAAATTAAAAAAATGTATTTAATTTAAATTGAATTTTGAAAAGTAAGCCATCATGGGATAAGAGGGCAGTCCTCTCATGGATCAGTAACTGGTTAAAAGATGGGAAACAAAGGGTAGGAATAAATTATCAGTTTTCAGAATGGAGAGAGATAAATAGTGGTAGCCTTAAGGGGTCAGTACTGGGACCAGTACTGTTCAACATATTCATCTGGAAAAATGGGTAAACAGTGAGGTGGCAAAATCTGCAGATGATACAAAACTATTCAAGATAGTTAAGTCCCAGGCAGACTGCGAAGAGCTACAAAGGGATCTCACAAAACTGGGTGACTGGGCAACAAAATGGCAAATTAAATTCAATGTTGATAAATGCAAAGTAATGAACATGGGAAAGCAATCTCAACTATACATACAAAATGATGGCATCTGAATTAGCTGTTAACACTCATGAAAGAGATCTTGGAGTCATTGTGGATAATTCTCTGAAAACATCTACTCAATGTGCAGCAGCAGTCACAAAAGCAAACCATGTTGGGAATCATTAAGAAAGGGATAGATAATAAGACAGAAAATATCACATTGCCTCTATATAAATCCATGGTACGTGCACACCTTGAATAGTATGTGCAGATCTGGTCACCCATCCTAATAATATATATATTGGAATTGGAAAAGGTACAGAGATGGGCAACTAAATTGATCAGGGGTATGAAACAGGAGGAGAGATTAATGACTGGGAATTTTCAGCTTAGAAAAGAGATGACTAATGGGGATATGATAGAGGTCTACAAAATCTTGACTGGTGCGAAGAAAGTGAATAAGGAAATTTTATTTAATCCTTCACATAACACAAGAACTAGCAGTCACTCAATGAAATTAATAGGCAGCAGGTTTTAAAAAAACAAAAGGAAGTACTTCTTCACACAATATAAAGTCAACCCAGGGAACTCTTTGCCAGGGGATGCTGTGAAGACCAAAACTATAACAGGATTATAAAAAGAACTAGATACATTCCTGGAGAACAGGTCCATCTGTGGCCATTAGCTAGGATGGGGAGGGATGCAATACCATGCTCTGAGTGTCCCTAGCCTGTTTGCCTGAAGCTGGGAATGGGCAACAGGGGATGGTCACTTGATGATTACCTGTTCTGTTCATTCCCTCTGAAGCACCACTGTTGTAAGACAGGGTACTGGGCTATATGGACCATTGGTCTGACCGAGTATGACCATTCTTATGTAAAAATTAATTAGAATAATAAAAATGTTTAGTACAGAAACTCCCCAAAATAATGACCTCTCAAGATAGCAACAATGTGAGATAACAACCTTGGCAAATAATGCATTTTAAAAATCTTGGCCTACTAGGAA
Organism: Gopherus flavomarginatus; assembly: GCF_025201925.1. NCBI lineage: Eukaryota > Metazoa > Chordata > Testudines > Testudinidae > Gopherus > Gopherus flavomarginatus. The sequence goes on along the minus strand of NC_066628.1, from coordinate 5,742,461 downwards.
ACATATTTATATGTTCCCATTCCCAGTCACAAATCTAGCATTCTGGAGCAAAGTGACTAAAATATAGTCCAACAAACAAATGTTTATTTAACTTTTCCCTCCCCCGCACCCCACTCACCCGTGTTGTCCTTGGTCAGTGGAGAGTACACTCAGAGTTCAGCGGTGCTTTCACGTGAGTACACCTTCCAGGTGGGGGACAAGAAGGCACCTTGCTTGTTCCTCCAGCTGCTCACCGTTTGCTCTGGCCACGGCTGTTTGTTGTGCCACCGTTCACTCCACTTCACTCCAATGGCCCTGAGCAGTCACCTTCTGCTGCCACCTGCCACTGTGACCTCTGCGAGTTGGTCTCTGGAGGTTCCACCAGCTCTCAGTGATTTCAGCTGAGCTCTCACTGGGGGAACCTCGCTGCTAGTGCAGTCTGGGCTGTCTCTTCCACAAAAACGCTGTCCTACAGGAACACTGTCCCCACAACAGGACTAAGCACCTGATTGTCAGTGATTTCAGCTGCAGTGGTCACTTAACAGAACAAAAGACTCTCTATGGAGCCTAATCAGCTCTGTCTTTAAACAGTGGAGAGGGACAGGTCCCCACTCTCTCTCTTGATGCCTTCAAATCATTACAGGCTAAGTACAGTTCTACTGCCCTTAACTCATACAATAAGAACAACATTTCATCCCCCCTTCCTGCCACATTCAAGTGGTTTGTAACCCAACCCCAGCCAAAATCTATCACTTGGACAACACAGCTCTGTTTGCTGGATACCTAGGTAGGTTAGGTGTGAATATAAATATAATCTGGCCCCACAACCCCAGCTCATCACTAGCTGTCAGGGAGAGCTCATTTAGACTTTGCTTACAAATCATCATTTGATATTATTAGGTTGGCCAACATCATGAATGCACTGACATAAAAAAAACCATATGTATAAGGAAGCAAGGAAGCTAGTCTATATTCATACTTTTCAAATCTAATATACTTTTTCAGATACACATATTTTATCATACAGTGTTTAAGCTTTTAAGTGTGTATTAATGTTTCAATTTAAATTCTGATTTCCAAACAGTCACTAAATTGGTATGTAACTAGCTCACAAAACTAGGGGGGGTGTTGGGGAAATTCAGGGGGGGTGTACACCCCCCCGGGGGGGGTCTAGGGAAATCACTGAGGGGACCTCTTGCAGTGCCTTCCAGCCCTGTATTTCTATGATTCTTTATTAGGAGCCTTACTGAGATGAGGTCCCTGTTGTGCCAGGTGCTGCACAGACTCACAGCGAGAGACAGTCCCTGCCTCAGGTGAGATCAGGAGTCTGTTGTGCCGGGCGCTGCACAGACACACAGGGAGAGACAGTCCCTGCCCCAGCTGAGATCAGGCCCCGTTTTGCTGGGTGCTGCACAGACACACAGGGAGAGACAGTCCCTGCTCCAAAGAGCTCACAGCCAAAATAGACAAAAGAGAGAGGTAATATAATCTTGCTTTTACACATGGGGAATTTAGGCACAAAGAGATTAAGGGTACACACTCATATCACATCTGTGCCAGCACAGCCCCACGGGGGCAGACGCAGCCGACTCCTACAGAAGGGGTTTTTCTGCTGGTGTAGGAGCCCCAGCTCCCCTAACGAAGTTATCTGTGGATGGAAGCCCTCCTCTGTTGTCATAGCTGTGTCTGCACTGGGGTCGCGTTGGCATACCTATGTCAGCCAGGGGTGTGTTTGTTTCACAGCCCCGACAACTGTAGTGTAGCACTGTCGTCCAGGGCTAAGCCGATCACCCAAATCATGCCCCTAGTGAGTGGCAGAGTCCAGCGTGAACCCTGGAGTCCTTATGCCCACCACACACACTCTGCTAAGGAGGTCCCACTGGGATGATTCCAGGGCTCCGGCAGTATAATGTATGAATTCTGGTTGCAATGGTGAAGCTGCTGTGCAGTGTTACTATGAAAAATGCTCTCGCATGGATCCCCCTCGAGGCACAACATATCCACCGCGCCCTCCCGGCCTGTGAGTCAGTCTTCCTCCATTTCCTCTCCCTCCTCTGAGAGCGCCCCATCCCTGCTCCTCCCAGAGCTGCCTGCACACCGTGGAACAGCTGATCCACGGTGGGTGAAGGAGCTGGAGGAGTGGGGGGAGCTTGGCTTCCATGGATGCTGCAGAGTCAGCACCTATGGAGCACCCAGAGCACCCAAGTCGACACCTATGGGGCACCCAGAGTCAACGCCTATGGTATGAAACACAGGACAAAGGTCAGCCGGGAGGTTGAATCAGGAAACACACATGTCCGGGAAGCACTGGACAGGAAAGAAGCCAAATGAAGGAGACTCCAGGATGGAGAAACCCAGATGAGCCAGGAGACCCTTCCTGAGCCCATATGGTCCCCAGGGGCTCCCAAGGAATGGGGGAGCTAGTGAAGGGCTCTGGGGTCAAGATGGTGGTTGTGTTCTGTGTGATCTGTCTTTGCTTGTGCTTTGTGTGACTAGAGTATAAAAGAAAATGATGTTAGTCTCTGTGCAACGTGCCCCTGTGTGCATTGTCTGCTTCACAGGTGCCACGTGCCACTGAAGAGCACTAAAGGGTGACCCAGAATGCCCACGGATAGAGTTCCAGGAGAAGGCTAGGCAGCTGGATAGCAGGTTACAGATCTCAGGAGGGAGAACTAGACTAAGGGTCTATGCCAAGACTGGGACAGTGGCAGGACTCTTCAAATACCTGGGGACCCAGTAGCTGGGTCCTTTCACAGCAGTCTGGTGGGCAGCTGGCAGGGGATACCTTGCTGGATCTGTGACACCCGTTCCCCTCTCAAGGCTATGAGGCACTTTGCTATCTGACTGTGAGGAAATCTTCTCTGTGCCTTGCCAGAGGTCAGCTCCCCAGCTCCACCCGCGATGAGCGACACAAGAACTCCCTTCCAGGACTTGCCATCACTCTGCAGCTTAGCGACTGGCACTGCAGATTAGTGTCCTCTGGGAGCGTCCGGCCGCTGGGCACACATGGTATTCACGGATTCCCCGCTTCCAAAGACGCTGCGTGTGCATCCCAGCTGACCCGTTCCACCTCCATTCACCGCGTCGCTTCACGCACAGCACTGAGACGTGTTTGTGATGTTGCAGTCCATAATGTTTTATGGAAATATGCTTATGAGTCTCTTGTAAAGTATCATAACAAAGATCATAACCTACTGAATATATTCCTCCTATTTGTATGCATGTATCATTTGTAATTATGCAAAGTGTGGGCTATTAATGGTGGTTTAGAATCTTGATGGCTCCCATTGACTAGGACAATTGGTTGTAAATGGCTCTGTTTACTTGCAAACCTTCCTGTGTACGTGTGTGCCAGCCTAGGGGCAATGAAGAATGAGGTCTCACAGGACATGTGACCGGGTCCCATGATGCTGGAATCCATCTTAAATCTGGTACTTTTCCATTTAGAAGAAGGGGTGGGGACCCAGAGAGACAAAAGATTCCTGCCTTGTGCCAAAGCTATAAAAGAGGGTAGAGCAGGACAAAGGGGGTCCCAGTCATGAGAAAACCCCTGCTTACCACTTAAGATGCCTGCTGGAACTAACAAGGACTGTACCAGGGGAAAGGATTGGGCCCAGACTAGCATGGAGTCTAGTCTGTGAAAGAAGCTTATTAGAACATCTCTGAAAATGAGATTTACCTGTAATCAGTTTCTTAATGTATTAGGCTTAGACTTGCGTGTTTTGTTTTATTTTGTTTGGTAAATTACTTTGTTCTGTCTGTCATTACTTGGAACCACTTAAATCCTACTTCTTATACTTCATAAAATCACTTTTGTTAATTGATAAACCCAGACTAATTGATTAATATCTGGGGGAGCAAACAGCTGTGCATATCTCTCTATCAGTGTTATAGAGGTTGGACAATTTATGAGATTATCCTGCATACGCTTTATACAGAGTAAAACAGATTTATTTGGGGTTTGGATCCCATTGGAAGCTGAGTTTCTGGGTGCTGGAGATAGGTGACCTGCTGAGCAGTTTTTGGTTAAAGTCTGGAGCTTTGGGAGTGTGGGTCAGACCCTGAGTCTGTGTTGCACCAGGTTAGCGTGTCTGGCTCAACAAGGCAGGGTTCTGGAGTCCCAGGCTGGCAGGGAAGATGGACTCAGAGGTAATTTCAGCACATCCAGTGACAGTCCCAAGGGGGTCTCTCTGACCGAACCTGTCACAGTGTTGATAGTGGAATCCAGTATAAGTACAACCCAGAGATTCAAGGTTTAGCAAGTAGAAGTCGTGAGAACAAATGGTTCCATAGAAAATAAAATCAAAACATGTATTCTACAGCCTAGGCAGAATGAATTAGATTCTTTTCTGTCTGGTAGAGTAAAGCTGACCCCAAATCCCTGCAGTTGGCTGCGACCGCCCCTTCATGAGACAAGCATGCTCTGAGCTTGCCTCCTCACTGAAGGATCCTGGGAGTTTCCTTGCGCCCCAAGATACACCAGACCGACCCTTTGTCTGTCTTCACAAACAGGATACTTCCCTACTGTTTGGTTCAGCCTGTAAGTATCCTCTCTTGTAGATTTCACAAGCTTTCATTCTACCCCTACATCAGTATGCAACCGGTCATACATTATAGAATCAGGATACACACGTGACCAGCCAGGGAATGAGGGGTCTGTAATTTCCTGCCTGGAAGGAACACTTCCAAAGAACGTCACTTTCTGGTGACCTTTTTGAACCCCACGACAGTAAGAACATAATTTTCAGTCTTGATATATAACTCCATCAATATGATCCGTACAGATATCTCGCAAGGATTAGGATAACCAGGGGGCTTCTGGCTCTCGGGCAGACCTCACGGGCCATCTGTCGGTGAAGTGTTATGCATATATCTGATGCAGGGAGTCCCTGCAGAACCCTATCACCCCCTGTGTCGTCTGCAAGTCGGCAGTACCTGGGCACAAGTACCTATAACCATTAAACCATCTTTTTCCCTGAAGAAAAAATAAACAGAGCCTTCCTCTGCAGGACTCGCATCCTCAACTAATGTTACTAGCATCCTGGAGTCGATGGGGCCATAGCCCCAGCTGGTGTGAATGGGGCTTAGTTCCATTGAGAGTCAATGAATCCAGATTCCCAGCTAGTGTGAATTGGCCACAGCTCCATAAAGGTCAATGAATCCCTATCCCCAACTTCAATGGAACTGTACAACTTATAGGAACTAAGGACCTGGATCCATGGCTGTAATTTCCCTCACTCAAACAATGCCACCAATTGTGTGTGTTGGTAGGATCCGACATGCTCCAGATACCAAGACCTGTTAGGAAATAGGCTTTAGTCCTGTTATGTAGTCAATTCCCCTGCAGCAGCAACTCTGTGTAGGTACAACACTAGGGTGAGATTCTGATCTCAGTGGCCCCTGTGTGAATCTGGAGTGACCCCATTGAGACCAACATAAGAACATAAGAATGGCCATACTGGGTCAGATCAAAGGTCCATCTAGCCCAGTATCCTGTCTTCTAACAATGGCCAACGCCAGGTGCCCCAGAGGGAGTGAACAGAACAGGGGATCATCCAGTGATCCATCCCCTGTCGCCCATTCCCAGTTTGTGGGAAATTGAGGGTAGGGACACTTCAGAGTTTAGTTTTGTATCCCTGCCCATCCTGGCTAATAGACATTGATGGACGTATCCTCCATGAAAGTACCTAGTTCTCTTTTGAACCCTGTTATAGTTTTGACCTTCACAACATCCTCTGGCAAGGAGTTCCACAGGGTTGGCTGTGCGCTGTGTGAAGAAATACTTCCTTTTGTTTGTTTTAAACCTGCTGCCTATTAATTCATTTGGTAACCCCCAGTTCTTGTGTTAGAAGAAAGAGTAAATAACACTTTTTCATTTACTTCCTCCATGCCAGTCATGATTTTATAGACCTCTGTCATATCTCCCCTTAGTCATCTCTTTTCCATGCTAAAAAGTCCCTGTTTTATTAATCTCACCTCATATGGAAGCCGTTCCATACCCCTAATCATTTTTATTGCCCTTTTCCTGCCCTTTCCCTATTCCAATATATCTTTCTGGAGATGAGGTGACCACATCTGTATGCAATATTCAAGATGTGGGCGTACCATGGGTTTATATAGAGGCAACATGATATTTTCTGTCCTATTATCTATCCCTTTCCTAATGATTCCCAATGGAATTCAATTCTAATCTTAGTGATCATGGTGTAAATCCGGAGTGAACCCAATTGACACCAATGGAATTCGATTCTGATCTTAGTGATCATGGTGTAAATCCGGAGTGACCCCATTCACACCAATGGAATTCGATTCCAATCTTAGTGACCCCAGTGTGGATAATCTGGAGTGATGCCAGCGGCAGATGCAGCTTGGATGGTAAGAATGGGCCAAGAATATGTGTTAGCAGAGGCCAGCCGGAGCTGACCCAAGATACGTCCATAGTGTGTATGAATGAAAGTGGAACACAGAGTCCATGGATGTGGGGTAGCTACAATTCTCCCACCAGGGAAGTGGGGAAGCCCAGGGCTGGCACCTTTATGGGATGCGACCAGGGTGGATCCAGCTGGGTATATGGACCAGCAAGTGGGCTGAGAGCTAGGGAGAGTGAATGGGAGGATGGCAAAGTAGCTGAGAGGCGGCCAGACCTTCAACAAGGGGTCTTAGTTGGTGGCAATGGTGAGGAGCAGCTGGACTCTGGAGAGCACCTGGGGGAGAGGCTGCTCCTTGGCCAAGTGGAGCTCTTGTCTGTCCTTGGTTGTAACCGCCTTGCCGAGCTGCCCAAGCCTGTAGACATGCTGGAACTCATCCCAATCCATGCTTACCTGAGCCTTATTATGAAGCTCGCATGGGACAGCAGGGATGGGAACGTGGGAGGTTGCCTGGGGCCGTCTCGCCTCACTCCCGTCTTCTGCTGCAGATCCAGAAAGCCGCGGGAGTGGCTCACGGGACAACACCCGGGTGAACTGCGGGAGATGCCACAGGGCTATTGGCTCATGACTAGGCCAGGACTCCTGGCTTCTATTGATGAGTCTGGGAGGGAAGCAGGGTCTAGTGGGTTAGCGCAGTGGGGGCTGAGAGGCAGGAGGCCTGGGTTCTCTTCCTGGGCTCACTGGATGACACTGGGCCAGGCGCTTCCCCTTGGTGGACTTCCTTTCCCTGTCGGTGTTACGTAAGGCTGATGATGCCCATAGTTACAGTTATTACTAATTAGGATTAACAATAATAACTCTCACGTGTAAAGTATCAGAGGGGTAGCCGTGTTAGTCTGGATTTGTAAAAGCAGCAAAGAGTCCTGTGGCACCTTATAGACTAACAGACGTTTTGGAGCATACTTTTTGCTGCTCTCACGTGTAACAAGCTGTAAACAGACCCTGCCCTGTAGTGACAGAGATGGAGGCACTCAGAGTCTTTTAGCCCAATTCTTTCCCTGTGTCCTGATTGCCTTGCCTCTTCCTCATGTCAGAAAGAGAACCCAGGCATCCTCCCTCTCACCCCCCCGGGCTAGGAACAGAGTTTTGATTCTGTGGCCCCGCGACAACTGATCTCCCCTCCTCTCCCCCAGCCGGAACCCAGCCGTCCTGACTCCCAGACCCTCTCTGCTCTAACCACTAGAGACCACTCCCCTCCCAGAGTTGCAAACTGAACCCAGGAGTCCCGAAACCCAGCCCTTCTCTGTAACCACTAGACCCCACTCCCAATTCCTGTCCACCTCTCCCCAAATAGGGCCCCCATTTACAGTCAGTCATGACCCCCTGCCCCTGAGTTTTTTTCAGTGCTTACAATAGATGGGTTGATATTGGCAGACAAAAGTTCTGGGTTCTAGCCCTGCTCTGAAAGGAGAATGGGGTGCAGTGGTTAGAGCAGGGGTGGGTGGGTTGGGGTCCAGGACTCCTGGGTTCCATCCACAGCTCTGGGAGGGGAGTGGAGTCTAGTAGTTAGAGCAGGGGAGTCCTGTCTCCGTTCCCAGCTCTGGGAGGGGAGTGAGGTGTAGTGGTTAGAGCGGGGGGGGGCTATGTTCCATCCCCAGCTCTGGGAGGGGAGTGATGTGTAGTTTAGAGCGGGGGAGCTGGGAGCCAGGACTCCAGGGTTCCATCCCCAGCTCTGGGAGGAAAGCAGGGTGTAGTGGTTAGAATGCGGGGGCCCTGTTTTCTGTGGCAGTTTCATCACCCTTATCCCCTCTTGACACATTGCCTGCCTGTAGGAGGCAGCTCCCCGAACATCCTGTCTGGCTCTGTTGAAACACGGAGAGACTCTCCCAGCAGCAGCTCCCTACACGCCCCAGCCTGGGAACCCGTGGCCCTGCCCCGTGCAGCTGGGGATAAAAGCCACCCCCTTGAGCAAGGCTGCAGCCACCTGTGGCCACGCTGCACAGCATCCCTGGAATAGCTACAGCTACCTTGCTCCCTCCCATCCTGGCAAGATGAAGCTCCAGCAAGGATGGGTCCCACTCGGGCTGAAATTAACCATCCTACTGGTATTGTGCCTGCACCTGCCAGGTAGGTACCTGCCCGAGGGAAAGGTAGGTTTGGGGGGATCCCCAGGCACAGTTATTTGGGGGGCACTGCTGATTTGGTAGATGGCTGAACAGAAAGGGATATTCTGGGGTATCATTGGGAGGAGATTGATTAGAGCAGGAGAGGGGGGAGCTGGGAGTCAGGACTCCTGGGTTCTATCCCCTGCTCTAGGTGGGGAGTGGGGTCTAGTGGTAAGAGTGGGGGTGGGGAGGCTGGCTGTGAGGATGCCTGGGTTCTATCCCCAGCTTTGGGTGAGGAGTGGTGTCTAGTGGTTAGAACAGGGGAGGCTGGAGCCAGGACTTCTGGGTTCTATCCCCTTCTCTGGGTGGGATCTAGTGGTTAGAGCAGAGGAGGCTGGGAGCTAGGACTCCTGGATTCTATCCTCTACTCTGGGTGAGGAGTGGAGTCTAGTGATTAGAGCCAGAGGGACTGCAAATCAAGAGTCCTCTATTCTAACAAGTTGGGATATTCTGGTGTGCCAGACACTGATCAGGGAGAGAGTTGGCACCGAATGATATTTTGCATTGCTAGCAGGGTGGAAAAACTGGGTCAGCAGCTCTGTGTGTTTGTGGGGGGGGGGGGGCGGTGAGGAGCTTGGGATATTTTGGGGGTATCACTGGCCTGCTGGCACTGGATAAATAGCTGCAGTGAATCATAGATGGAGGGCATACCTGGGTTCAGTTACTAGCAAGGGAGCTGGGAGTGGGAGGGGTTGACTGGGGAGAAATATTATGGGACATCTAGGAGACAAATACTAGTTGAGTAACTGGGTGGGGTGTATTTTGGGGTGATGCACCACAGGGAGGGATGTTTTGGGAGGTAGGTTCATGTGCTGGGAGGTACCTAGCCGGCCAGGACATCTGGGATGTCAATGGGGTACAAACATTAGGTAGAGGGCACGGACTCTGGGGAGTGGGCTGTGGGGTGGTGAGATAATCTTGGGGTGTCTCAGGAGCAGGATTCAAGGAAAGCATTTATCAGGCCTCGTTCCCATTGGCAGAGACAGCACCATGTGGCTGGAGGGAATGTTTCCAACAACAGGTGTTGTGTAGCAAGGCACTTCTCAGGGGTGGCCGCAGTCGAGGCCCAGTTTGATATCTCCTGCTCTGATCCGGATGCAGGAAGGAAGGCAGATAGCCATGCCAATGTGACGGGACCGGGAGGAGACGCTAATATCAGCAAGGGAAGATAACCTGAAGGAATTCAGCAGGGGGGGAATCACTGAGGGGGATTTGAGGCAGCTAATACAGCTAGGGAAATAATTTCATTGGCGGGAGAGACCTTGGAAGGCAGGAGTGGCCGGGAGAGAATAAGTGTGGCAAGGAAATTAAGCCTTGGCTGGTCTGGAATGTTATTATTAAAACACACATTTATTAGAGTAGAGCCTACTGCCTAGCTAAGGTTTGTAGATTCATAGATTCCCAGGTCAGAAGGGACCATTGTAATCATCTCATCCAGGGCCAACCAGAGGATTCAGGGGGCCTGGGGCAAAGCAATTTTGCAGGTCCCTTCCATAAAAAAAAAGTTGTAATACTATAGAATACTATATTCTCAGGGGTCCCTGCGGGGTCTGGTGCCTGGGGCAAATTGCTGCACTTTCCCCCCACCCCCGTGCAGCCCTGATCTCATATGACTGACTGGATAACTCAGGCCAGAGAACTGCCCCCAGTGAATCTGTTAGAAAAAAACATCCGATCGGTAACTCTCCAGAGCAGAGGACACACCCCTATGCCTTACCTAGTAAATACCTGCACCTATAGGCTACGCCTCTTGAGATCCAAATTGTCAGTGATGGAGAATCCACCATGACTCTTGGGACATGGTTCTCATGGTTAATTACTCGTACCATTAAAAATGTACGCCGTATTCCTTGTCTGGTTTGTCTACCTTCAACGTCCAGCCATCGGATTGTGTTAGATCTTTCTCTGCTAGGCTGAAGAGCCCAGGAATTAAATATGTGTTCCCCACAGACTGCGATTAACTCATCCCTTCACTGTCTTTTTGTTAAGTTAAGTATATGGAGCTCTTTGAGTCTATTGCTGCAAGACCGGTTTTCTAAACCTTTAATCCTTCTTGTGGCTCTTCTCTGACCCCACTGCAATTTACCAACATCCTTCTTGGATTGTGGGCACCAGAACTGGGCACAGGATTCCAGCAGCGGTCACCCCAGTGCCAAATATAGAGGTACAATAACCTCTCAGCTCCTACTCGAGATTCCCCTGTTTATGCATCCCAGGGTTGTGTTAGCTCTTTGGGCCACGACATCACACTGGGAGCTAGGCCCATTGTGCCGGGAGCTGTACAAACAGAGAATCATAGATAGACCCTGCCCCAAACATGACGTTAATAATCTAACCTTTGAAGAGTCGGGCCGTCCAATCTTATTATACAACCTTGTCTCCCCCTTGTGCTTTTTCTAGGTGTGATGCCCAGGAGCTTTCAGCTTCCCGAAGAGGGAGCCCTGGGTCGGTCCCGCCGACAGGCCGACGATCCGGAGCCTAATTCCTCGGAGGAGGAGGTGATGGAATTCTTCGAGCCCCTGGTCCGGGTCCTACAAGGAATCCCAACTCCTCCACTGCCCTCCCCGGATGCCATATGGTCCTGGCTCCCTGCCTTGCGGAATCTGCTAGGCCCCAAAAATGAGACGTCCACTCCTGGGCCAACAGCGCAGCCGGAGAAGCCCACAGCTGGCTCAACATCAGCGCCTAAGACATCCACTTCTCCCACGGCAGCAGCACTGGAGCTGCCTGTCTCTATCCAGCCTGTAGTACCGAAAATCCCCCTCACTGCTGAGCCGCCTCGTCCGGAGCTCCCTGTCTCCATCCAGCCCCGGGCATCAGAGCTGGCTAGCTCTGTCCAGCCAGCCCCAGATGAGCTGGTGTCATCTTCCAGTGAAGAGATCTGCTAATGGGGCAGGGAGAAGGACTCCTGGGTTCTATCCCCAGCTTTGGGAGCAGGAATAGGGTCTCATAGGTTACCGTGGTGGAAGCTGGGTACCAGGACTCCTGAGTCCTATTCCCAGCTCTGGGAGAGGACTAGGGGTTAGTCTAGTGGATTAGAGTGGGGGCAAGGGGGCGGGAATCAGGACGCCTGGGTTCTTTCCCTTCCTCTGATAGGGGATTGAGGGCTAGTTATTAGCCGGTCCGGGTCTCACAAGAAATAGCTCCCACACTGCCCTCCCCAAAAGCCACATGGTCCTGGCTCCCTGTCCTGCAGAATCTGCTAGAGCCAAGACTTCTGGGTTCCATCCCTAGCTTTGCCATTCCCACTCCTCCCCTAGCCCATGCTTTGTGCCTCAGTTTCCCCCTTCAGTGACTCCTCGGTGCCTCTGAGCGCCCAGCCAGGATTTGGTGCAGAGGAGTGGCATGCCGTGAGGCTGCTGTAGATCTGGTGCAGGTGCCTGAGGGTTTCCTGGGTAACGGCTCATGAAATGTGCTCTCAGTAAAAGACCTGAACCATAAACACGGCTCCTGTTGTTTCTATGGGTGAATCTGGGGCCAGACCAGCCTCCCCTGGAACACAATGTCCTCTGGGTGTGGGGAGCACCTGTCCCTGGGGGCTCTGCCCAATGCCAGTTGGCCCACACTGGAGCTAGCGCCCCCTAGAGGGGCAAGGGCCTCTGTTCTGTTCCTCAGCCCCCTACAGCAGCCAGCCCCCCTGCCCCATTGCCAGATTAGACCTGCCATCCCCTAAAGATGTGAAGTACCCCATATCCTATTATGCAATCCCTTGAGCCAGCCGGTCCCTCTGACCTGGGTCTGGATCAGGGCCGGTGTGCCCTAGAGATGGGTGTCCCCTTTCTGCCACCCAGCCTAGCAAGTGTCACTATTTAATAGCTTGCAGGGCTAAAATGAACAGGGAGCAGGTTTAAAAGAAACAAAAGGAAGTATTTCTTCACACAATGCGGAGTTAACCTGTGGAACTCCTTGCCTGGGGATGTTGTGAAGGCCAGGGTTCAAAAATGAGTAACATAAGTTCCTGGAGGACAAGAACATCAATCGCTATTAGCAAAGATGGTCAGGATGCAACTCCATGACCTGGCCATCCCTAGTCTCTGTTTGCCAGAACCTGGGAATGGATGACAGGACAGATCACTCCACGAATGCCTGTTCTGTTCGTATCCCCTGGAGCACCTGGCATTGGTCACTGTTGAAAGAGAGGACACTGGGCTAGCCTGACCATTGGTCTGACCCAACATTGCCACTCTTATATTCGTACTGCCTAGCCCTTGCCTATGCATTTTGAGACAGGGTGAGATAGCCGCCCATAGGGGCCACCGTTCCCCCATCAAATGTATTGACCCCAGCTGACTCCCCGTTTAGCCCCATCCATCATATCCGGTATCCCCCACCCCTCATTGGCAGACCAAGAGGATAGGTTTGAAACAGACCAGAGGATACTACCGTGACCCCCCACCATTTAACGGAGCTGTTGGGTATTGACCTGTGACCAGTGTCAGCTGCTGGAGCTACCGGAGTGATTCTGCCAGCACAGAATCATGTTGCAGCTGTTCTGTACTTAAGGAGCCCTGACAAAGAGGTGACCACACAGGCTTAGCCAGGGTGTGCATGTTTGACACCAACAGTGACACTGTTAGAGCCCCTCCAGGCCTGGGATCTGCAAACCACGGTTTGGGGAAGGGATGGCTTTGAAACGTGCAGTTATTTCAGAGTGAAACTCTGTGTGTACACACACACACACACACACACACACACACACACACAGATACAAGGACTCTATGTTCTACTGTAATACAGTACACACAGATGGGACTGTTCCCTTCAGCAGAAGAAATGAAACTCTTTCTGCCCCCTTCAGGTGTGAGGGGGAACAGATAGGTGTGCTGGGATTGATTTGCATAAATTATAATTTTGCACCGATGCATTTCTGCACAACCATTTAATCTGTGTTGTTGGAGTTTGTATGTGCTCTGCGTTCTGGAGCAATGTTAAATGGTTCACATAACTATATTTTTCAAAGGGGAAATGGGTTAGGAAAGAGATACTCTTCAGACAGAGGGTCACCCTTAGCTGTTAATGAGAGGCCTGCATTGGGTAGTGATCCACACCCCCCTACACCACAAAAATAAAATATTTAGTTAATAGAAGGCAACATCTAGTATTGGCTACTAGTGATGTTAACAGGTTGTTAGACTCAGGCATTAGAGGGGTGCTGGATGTGGGCTATCCCTGAGTGTCAGGGACCTGACAGCAGGAGTATTGCCAGCTTTTTTGGTGCTCTAGAGGGTAGAAGGTCCCACCACTGAAATAGTGTCAATGATCAGGGCGGCTGAAGATCTGGTTGCTGTGGTTACTGCCCCCAAAATGTTAGCACTCTAGGCAACTGCCTAGGTCACTTAATGGGTTGTACTGGCCCTGCCTGACAGGGGCTGTATATGCTGAAGCTTCCTTTTGGGGGGAGGGTGCCTGGAGAAGCCAAAAGGGGAGAACAGCTGAGACATCACCCACCCACTCCTTCTTAGGGACACCACTGTGGCCAGGAAGCTGACAATTCCTCCAGGGTTTATCTGCATAGCCAGTCATCCTCCCTTAGAGCCATCCAATTTTGCCCAGATCTATCTATCTATACAAGATGGGAGTGTTATGAGCTGGGTTACAGGTTGAGTGAAAACCTCACTGAGATTGATGGATGTGAATGCACCCTTCAGTTAATAACTATAAAGAGAAGCCCTCACTGAGGACAAAAAGTATGTGTGAACTGCCCCCACCCCAAGAGTTTTTGTTAAGTATTGTTTTGGGGTGTGTGTGTTAGAGAGGGTGTGTGTTATGAGCTGAATTACAGGTTGAGTGAAAACATCACTGAGACTGGTGGGTGTGAATGCACCCTTCAATTAACATAACTGGAAGAAGAAGGAAGAGAGTGTGTGTGTGAGAGAAGGAAGGTAGCACACAGAATACTAGAGAGAAAGGCAGCCTGAAGGCATGGTGTCTGATCCTGGAAGAAAAGTGGGGAGAGATTTTTTTGGGCAAGAAGTGCAGGCTGAAAGCAAAAGTAAGTTGTTTCCTGCTCTTTGATTCCTTCCGTGACCAGAGCCACAGAAAGTTGTACATTCCTTGTAAATAAACGAGATTGCCTCACTCATTTTTCCTGCCAGCTGGAACATCCCCAGGATTCTGAACTCTGGCTCAAAAGGTAGTAATATTGGTGTCAGCGATGAGATTCAGTTACCAAGGAGCGAGCTGGTATTCCTGTTCAACCAAACCAGAACAAATAAAGAAGGTGCTTCCGGAAATGAAAAATGGCCTGCCATACCCCTGAAGTTTTTTCATGAAATATAGTGGAGACCAAGCACACAGCGATGAACTGCGACAGAGACTTAAGGAGCTCGAAATTCAGCCCCAGAAGGAAATCAAAAGAACACAGATCACAGTGGAAGGGGGCCACCTGGATGTGGAATTGAGCCAGCCAGTGGGTTTGGCCATTGGAGACCCTGGTGCAATTATCTCAGGCTTGGTTTGATCTCTAACTTGTGTGCAGAAAAATACATTTTTCCAGAATGCGTGCATAAGAAAAGCTGTCCCCCACCCTGACCCCGGGGCTGTATCTCAGGAACCCCGTGGTCAAACCCCCAGATTTGGGAACCCTGTGTCCACAAGAGGCAAACCACATTTTAAGACACTCCAATGAACCGTATGGATTTCAGAGGACTTAGAACTGCCAAGCTTTAAACAGAAAGTTGAAGTTATCATTCTGCTGTAATACCAACAAAGGTCGGTCCATTAACAGATGTTACCTTACCCACCTTGTCTCTCTACATCTGCTCTTCTAGTTTACTGTGTATCGTTTGTAAATTGTTCAGTTATTTCTCGTCTTTCTGTTTGGGGTGGGTTACTGAGCATCACTGCTTTAGCCCTCCTTGGGATGAATTGGAGGGTGAAATCTGGGGATGGACTGAGTTAAAACCTCATTGAGATTGACGGGTGTGCAATGCGCCCTTCGATTAACATAACTCAAAAGCCTAGGACAAAAGGAGTGGGGAAACCTGCCTAGGAGATTTTGCTGAGTATTGCTTTGGGTAGGTGTGTGTACGGGAAGGCAGAACGCAGCGCTCCAGAGAGCGAGCTGCCACCCTGAAGGAGCTGCTGGAAGCGTGGTGTCTGACCCTGGAAGAAACCTACGGCAAGGTCTGTGGGTCAGAGGTGCAGGCTGAAAAGAGGGCTGTGAGCTAAAGAAGCTATTGCCTGCTATGGGATTGCCACTGTGTTCAGAGACACGGGACTTTGTACATAAACAAACCTGCATCAAAGAAATGCCTGGCTGCCACCAATTTCCCCTCCCAGCTGGAACATTCGGAGGCCCCTCAAACTTAGACTAGTTGCCACGGCCAAAAGGGGACCAGTGATAGATATATTAGAGCATAGATGGACACATGGGAGAATAGATAGATCAATGCTCCAGCAGTTGTCCATTCATCTGCCTGTGCTCCACTCTATCTATGCCCAGATCTATCTCTGTCCATCTGTGCTCACCTTTATATATTATTTATTGATCTGTCTATGCTCTGCTGTATCTACACCCAGCTCCATCTACCTAGGCTCCTCTCTGCACATCCGTCTGTCTACAGCTCTGTCTATCCATCCACCCAGCTCTGTCCAGCCACCTACGCTCTCTCTGCTCCTCTTGTGCCAAAACAAGCTCTTCAGGGCGGAGCCGATAAAGCACCAAAGAGCTCAGTACCCACATTAATTCGCTGACGTTCCCGAACCCCAGGACGAGGGAACTCAGCAACCTCAGGCCTTTCGTAAGGGGAGACTCGGCTGAGGCCACTTCTCCCAGGTGAAACAGCCTCAGTGGGAATAGAGCCCAAGAGTCCTGTCGGGGAAAAGACCACCACCTTGTCAATTTGATCAGACAGCCGGAGGCTCCTTTATTGATATATTATTAATACATGTGTGCACACACGGAGAGACAGCGTATTCCCTAGCAAGGGTTAAGCCGCTCTCCCGTACTGATTTTCGCCAGTGCTTATAAAGCTTAAAACCGCAAATTATCATATCTTGCTTACACATAAATCACAACCTTATTTGGCTATCACATAGCATATACTGCAAAAACACAATTAATATTGTCCTTATATGGCATAACATATGTAAAATTGCAAGCCTTATCTTTTCACTTCCTTATAGATGTTTACTTGATTGTCAGGAGACCCTTACAGTTCAGTTACCCCTACTTGCGGTCAGGCTGACAAGCTTTGCATGGCCCTCTGGGATTCAGTGTCTGGTGTCCAGTTCCCAATTCCGGCCAGCTGTTTCTGTGCTGATACTGAGTTATTTATGCTAACGCCAGCTTCTTAATATGTTACTCTAGGGCAGTGATGAGCTGGTTATTAGGGGACTTTTTTTTGAGTTTTCCCCTTTAGCTAGCAGCATGATCATGGTTTGTGTATAACGAAACTGCCTTCTGGGAGTTCAGTTCCGCAGTGGTTAGTATAGCAACTTATGTTCCTATAGAGTTAGTAATCTTAAGGCCTAGGGCCTTTACTTATGATTTACAGGCAGTATATCTTAGAGGTATGCTTGGGGGGTGATTTTCCCTATCAGTCCTCAGCCCCAGTCCTGCTCTAACCATTAGACCCCACTCACCTGCCATAGCTGGGACTAGAATTCAGGAGTCCTAGGGCCCAGTGCTTTCACTACTAGCCCCTGCTCCTCTCCCAGAGGACCCAGGAGTCCTGGTTCCTCGCCTGTATTGCTCTAACTACCAGACTACCTGCTTCACTCCCAGACCACTTCCTCCTAGCTAGGCACCATTGATGTACCTGGCAAACAAGAGTCAATGGGACCCACTCCAGTGGGGCGGGGGCAGCCCCATCTCTGACACAGGGACCCTGGCAGGCTGTCAAACCACTCAGGGAACCACCAGCTTTTATACCTGGCTGGGACGTGATGGAACCGGAGAGGCAGGAGCTTCCTGGCCTTGTGCCCGTGCCCACCCGCTGCACAAGGATTGGCCAGTTTCCATGGTCCTGAGCTGAGTCCCGGGGGCAGTGGCCAGCACAGCCAGAAGGGAGAGCCACCTCCTTCCCTCATGTCAGGACAGAGCACTAAAGTCTGAGTGAGCGGCAAGGGGAAAGATTCATGTGCAGCTGGGAGGAGGGGAGAATTAGCAGCCCTGGTGGCAGGCAAGTAATGTGTAGTGGTTAGAGCAGAGGGGGCTGGGAGCCAGGGCTCCTGGGTCTATTCCCTGCTCCAGGAGGGAAATGGGATCTAGTGGTTAGAGCAGGGAGGGGGCTGGGAGTCAGGACTCCTGGGTTCACAGTTCCACCAGTGCTTTCTGGGTCTCCCGATGTACCTAGGTCTAGCTCCAGAGGTATGGAGGCACCAAACTTCCACTGAACTCTGCGGGAGTTAGGAGCCCTGTCTGGAGTGGTCCGCGAACAATGAGTGCCAACCTCAGGGCAGACTGCCCAATAGCAGGGCAGATGCCCCAAACTGATGGTACAGTCCACCAACCCAGTAACACACAAAGCACTATAACAGTGTTACGGTGGAGTCCCAGACAGTCCCCTTGGGCTCTCTTGTCACCCAGGCAAGCTGGACTGAGTGCTGGTTGGTTGCTGTAAATCAAAGATCACAAAAGATTCAGGTTGCTCCCGGTCCCAAGAGACCAGTCACTTATCCCAGGTCAATCTGTACCTCAGATCTCACGTCAGAGACAATACTTGTAGCCAGTCCGATAGAAAACTAAATAAGGATTTATTAACTAAGGAACAAAATGAGCAAACGACTACAAGGTGAAAGCAAAGCAAACGTCTATACTCCGATGAGTTACAGTCTGTGCATGGTACTAAAAGCTGACAGAGCTGTAGTAATCTGTCAGCTCTTGGAGTCATTGTGGATCATTCTCTGGAAACATCCACTCAATGTGCAGCGATAGTCAAAAAATGTGAACAGAATGTCAGGAATCATTTGGAAAGGGATGCAGAACAAGATAGAAAATATTATGTTTCCTCTATATAAACACATGGTACACCCACATCTTGAATACTGCATGCAGATCCGGTTGTCCCATATCCAAGAAGATATACTGGAATTGGAAAAGGTACAGAGAAGGGGCAAGAAAAAAGCTTAGGAGCATGGAACAGCTTCCATGTGAGGAGAAATAAATAAGATGGGGACTTCTCAACTTGGAAAAGAGACAACTAAGGGGGGACATGGCAGAGGTCTATAAAATCGTGACTAGTGTGGAGGAAGTCAATAAGGAAGTGTTATTTCCTCCTTCTCATCACACAAGAACTAGGGGGCACCAAATGAAATGAACAGGCAGCAGGTTTAAAACAAACAAAAGGAAGTATTTCTTCACCCAACGCCCAGCCAACCTGTGGAACTCCTTGCCAGAGGATGTTGTGAAGGCCAAGACCATAACAGGGTTCAAAAAAGAACTAGACAAGTTCATGGAGGACAAGACCATCAATGGCTACTAGCCAGGACGGGCAGGGATACAAAACCAAAACCAAGCTCTGAATGTCTTTTAGGACTGACCCATGGTGATCTTGGGGATCTGTGCTTCTGTTTCAAAGCTCCAACCTTCTGAGAGTCCAAACAGCAAAAGAGATGCAAATTTCTCCTGTTCACTAGCTTTATTTCCTCCTTCCAGAATTCAAGCTGATGGAATGAGCCCTTTTGCACAAGGCCTCTGCGTGGGTGCGAAGGCGCACTTAATGAAGTCTTTGTACTGTGATGTCTCACAATAGCCCATTTTAGTTTTGACAGCCTTCTTAATGAGCAGCAGCCGATCCCTTCTGGAAGATTGACAGTTTCAGGGTATTTTTTTTACTGATATAGAGCAAAAACTTAAATATTACCTCATAGCATATGATGAAGCTGTTACAAGTGAGATGAGTGCAGGCAGCAACTTGCAAACATTTCACAAGGTCTAATCACTAAACCCATTATTATAAGTTGAATACGCATCGTAGCCAGACTGAAACAGGCCAGTTTCCAGCAACGAATTTGTCAGGGCTTAGCTGTGGCAAGAGCTGGCCCCTGGTTTGCCAGCATCCCCAGTCTAGAGCCCTGGCACGGAGAGCAGGGTCTTTTGTGGAACTTCCTAGCTCCTCGTTTCTTTGCTGAGTCAAGGTAAAATCAGTCAGAACTCCGGGCGTTTCATCCCAAGAAGCCCTTGCTAGTTCAGTCAGTGCTGACCTCATCCCAGCTGGTGCAAACAGCCAGCAGAGCTGATGCTAGTGAAATCCTCGTGTGCAAACAGACTTATGGTGTCACTGACGTGAGCTGAGTCGGGCCCTCCCAGGGGATGGACCATCAGCGGGGCACAACTCCTAATGAGAAGGAACTCACTTGCAATGCCTCCTCCTGCCACCGGGGGGGGGGGGGGGAGCAGATCCTTCTCTACCCCTTTCACAGGGAACTGTGTTTGCAAAGCACAGCTCCCATCCCAGCTCTGAGGATTTAAGATCCCCCGCTCCTTTTGGGACAGACCATTCTACCTTCTGACTCCCTGACCCCTGCTATAATGTTTGTACCTGGAGGTCATCATTTTTAAGGCCAGAGCAACTTTTAACTAACTTAGTCTGACCTCCTCTATACCCCAGGCTGGAGAATTCCACCTAGTTATCTGCATGGAGCCCAATAATTTGGGTTTGACATCTGTTGTCTGTCTTGTGCATTTCTACCCACCAAGCAGCCCTCTGGCGCCTCGTATCCGTGTGATTTTTAGCGTTTTTCTTAGCTCCCCAGATCCTAGAATAAAGAGATCTCTGCCCTCCTTGCAAGAAAAATCAGTTTCAAGAACAGCTTGGAAATCTGAGGCCAGTGCATGCTAACGGCTCACAAACCAGAAAGCAATGGAAAAGAGCCCAATTTAAAAAAAATAAATCTTATGTTTTTTTAAAGCCAATGTCATGATTTTTAGGGGCCTGGTTCGTGATTTTTGAATGCTTGAAGTTGGCAAGTATACCATAACCTCAGCTGGACAAATTCCACAGCGGGGGGTCGCATCCCAGCTGGAATGCGACACATCCCACCGCTCACACCAGAATAATTATTACAGCTGCTCAGTGCCAGGGTACACCAGATTTCTATGATGCTCCGCACTGCACCGGGTGTACCCCCACTCGGCTGCAAGCTGTGGCAGAGCTCCCCCTGCTGGACACTCTGAGCACTGGCTGCCCAGTAAAAGATGACTGCCTTGCCAAGGGACCTGAAACGGGGCATATAGACATCGGGGACCTCAGGTTTGCTGAACCCCTATGGCCCAGCCTCTCTGCACCTCCAGGGTTACAGGCTGGGAAGAGCTGATAGAATTAATGAAGAAGCTGCAGAATCCAGAGGTACTAATGGATCAGACCAGTTTGGTGAACTGGTCCCTCCTCCAGGGTTACGGGACTAAGAAGAAGTGGCAATATTTCATTTCAGAAACCGTATTCTCTCAGTTCCTGTATAAGTAATCTTGTTGAGTCTACACTTTTTGGCAAGATCTCAAGGAACGACGCCTTGGATTTTAAGTAACTGATGGTATATACATGCTCTCCTTTCTATGCCCAGGTGAGCTGGCTCAAGAGAGATTTAAAATAATAACTTGAATCATTTGCTTTTGATATTTTAAATTTCTCCCTTCCATACCAAATTGTTCAAATATCAGAACCCACACTCTGCGAGGTGCCTCTATCCTTACTCCTTGGAGTAATCCCAGAAGTGTGATAAATATGTTAGAGCTACAGGAGAACCTCAGAGTTACCACACCAGAGTTATGAACTGGCCAGTCAACCACACACCTCATTTGGAACCAGAAGTATGCAATCAGGCAGCAGCAGAGAGACAAAAAAAATAAATAAATAAATAAGTGAATACAGGACAGTGCTGTGTCCGATGTAAACTACTAAAAAAACTAAGGGAAAGCAGAATTTTTCTTCTGCCCAGTAAAGGTTCAAAGCTGTGTTAAGTCAATATTCAGTTGTAAGCTTTTGAAAGACCAGCCATAACGTTTTGTTCAGAGTTACAAAATTTCAGAGCGACGAACAACTTCTGTTCCTGAGGTGTCCGTACCTCTGAGGTTCTACTTTACTAACAGACCGATGATACGTAAATGGAATAAGAAATCTTGATGATTTACGCTGCTGAGTCTCAACTGTAGTCTATGGCCATTTCTTGCAAGCCTGTATTTTTGCAGTTAGCACATATGCCTAGACCGTTGGGTACGTATACACTCGATTGATGAATTGTTGACTGTACACTGATGCAGCTCTGGGTCAGAGCACCTGCTGTCCTGATTTGAGACTGTCCAAAGTAAAATGGGACCTGAAAAGAACTTAGCATTGTATTAATAAGCTAATGCTTCCTGGACTCAGTCACAAAGGGCTTATCCCATTAGATTCCATTCCAATATTGGCCATAACACGTAACAAAGTGGCAAATCTAGTTTGTTAGAGCGCAGCTTTAAAATCGAACTGGCACCGGCAAATTCATAAAATGGACTCTCTGTTTCTGCTTACAACATAGCCTGTGCCCTGGGATGGATGCCCACCATGGGGAGGGGCATGGGGAATGCTGGATTGGAGCTGGGAGTTACGAGGTCCTAGTCCATGAAGCAGGGAAACTTTTCCTTACAATACACGTGCATCAAATCAGACTCCACCCAGCAAGCAGACTCCATGCAGCTTGCCATATAACAATTCTCAGCTCTCATACAGCTCATGGAGAGATGACTGCAAAGCACTCAGGAGTCTGTGGGAAGGTGAAACACGCAAATCCACTTACTTGGGAAAATCAGACAAACAGCTACTTGATAATAACCCGAGATTAGCCAAATAACCCTGCGGTGCAGGCGGGGTTTGGCCAGCCCCATGATCTCTTAATTGCCTGCCTAGGTGATGGCATGATCCTCATGTGCCTGACCTCACTCCTGAACCCGATGGGCTTGGAGGGGAAGGCACCTCTGCCCATGCGGCTCACTGCAGTCCACACTGCAGGCCCAGCCTAAGCTACAGCTTCTGCCCATGGCAGGTCTGGTTGGAGGAATCCATTGAGGGAAGCACGCAGAAACTGGTGGAGACTCAGACAGAACTAAAGATGCTGAGATGCAAGGATGCAGTACGGCCGGATAGAGTCCCAGTTGAGACATTTCAAGCATGAGGACACTAGGGAGTGGTGGTGATGATGAAAACATCTTTAACTTAATCCTCTAAACTGGAAAAACATCCTACGACTAGTCACGCAATGAAGCGGCTGGAAAGCACGACCATCATGAGAAGCAGCCTTAGCTATTCGGAGTCATTCACAGTGAGGGTAGGTGTGCATCAAGGACCAGTCTAGAGCTGTGATTGACCGAGACTTATGGCTTTTTCGTGTGTCTCCTGCATCTTTTAGACGCCTGGTGGCTTATTTGGGTGATGTTGATTGCTAATTTGCATGGGCGGCACATGAATCACCCATTCAGGGAGGCTAGCCCCTGGCCCTGCCCCTCCTGCCCCAATCTTGACTCAGCTGGAGATGTGACCAACATGGATCGGAGCGATGGTGGAGAGAACTCTGCTTGGGCAAATGGACGGATCCACTGGGTGTCACCCTACCCCCCGGACTCCGCCCCACAGAGTGGGGGTGAACCTATAATGGAGACAGATGAGCCATTTTGGCGTTTCCCTAGTCTGGGCTGGAACTAGGGTGACCAGATGTCCCAATTTTGGGGGCTTTGTCATATACAGGCGCCTATTATGCCATACCCCATGTCCCAATTTTTCACATTTGCTGTCTGGTCACCCTAGCTGGAACGCACTGCATGACGAGCGATGCACAGAGAACCCAGCGCGAAGGGGACCTCGAGAGTGCGCTGCCCCCTGCCGGCCCCAGGAAGTCACCGCACCACTCCGGCACATGGCACACAGCACACGGCAAAGCAGGAGCAGCTGGGAAGCTGAAAGCAGCAGAAGACTGTCGTCAGAGGACATTGTCACCGGGACCAGGTCTGCAGGGTAGCGGGGCTGGTGGGGAAGCAGGAGGACATGCACCATGCACTGATCCAGGCCTGGAACCATGCAGGCTGCTATTGGCCTGGGACAGAGAGACAGGAAACCCCTAGCACTGGGCACAAACCCTCCATTGGACTGTCCCCCGCAGAAGGCCCCAAATAGGAACTGCTATTGTCCCTTGGGTACGTCATAGATTCGTATGGTTTAAGACCAGCAGGGGCTGTTAGATCATGTGCTCTGACCTCCTCTATAGCACAGAGAAGAGAATTCCACCCACTCACCCCTGTACTCACCCCAAGAACTTGGGTTGGCAGCTTTCCCCCAACCAGCACAAGTGCTATGCCCCTTTTCTCTAGACATGTGGTTCTTGGGGCCCCTGGGGACTCTCGAACATAGAGGGCCTGGCAGCAGAAATGCCTACAGAGCTTGCTGCCAAGTTATAGTTGTCAAAGTCAGACTCTGGACTCACAATTTGTCAGACCTCTCTGTTTTATTAGCACGGCGCTCTGCCAATACACCCAGATAGTGTGTGAGTGCCATGCAAGGCTTAAGTTACTTTATTTATACAGATAAAAGGGCGGGAACTTAACAAGATAACAAAGGGAAAAGAACTGATAAGGTTACCTGGGGCTAGATACACACATCTTATTTCCTTATTAACTTTTTCTGATCTCCTGCTAATGTCCCACCATTAGCTTAAGTGGACCCATTGTTCCGTATCTTAATGTTTCTCTTCCTGACAACTGTATCTCAACATTCCTCATTTCTGCTTAAAGGAACATACAATATTTCTTTAATCCCTTTTACTTTTACAATCAAATTCATTCTACTTTCACATAGTCCACCTGCTACATCTGCCTTAGATCAGTGGCTCTCAACCTTTCCAGATGACTGTCCCCCTTTCAGGAGGCTGATTTGTCTCGAGTACCCCCCCCCACCCCAAGTTTTACCTCACTTCAAAACAACTTGCTCACAAAATCAGGCATGAGAAGACAAAAGTGTCACTACATCTACAATTTTGCAGCGCTGGTTGTTACAGCTGTATTAGTACAGCTGTATAGGGCCAGCACTGCAGAGTGGCCACACTTACAGCAACCAGCGCTGCAAGTGGTGTTAGATGTGGCCACACTGCAGCGCTGTTGGGCGGCTTCAAGGGGGGTTCGGGGAACGCGAGAGCAAACCGGGAAAGGAGACCAGCTTCGCCGCGGTTTGCTCTCGCGTTCCCCTAACCACCCTGCAAACCGCAGGGAAGGAGACCTGCTTGTTCGGGGAACGCGAGAGCAAACCGGGGAAGGAGACCAGCTTCGCCGCGGTTTGCTCTCGCGTTCCCGGAACCACCCAGCACACCTCAGGGAAGGAGACCTGCTTGCTCGGGGTTCGGGGAACGCGAGAGCAAGCCGGGGAAGGAGACCAGCTTGATTACCAGAGGCTTCCTCAGGTATGCTGGGATACCTGCTTATTCCACGGAGGTCAAGAAAAGCGCTGGTAAGTGTCTATACTTGATTACCAGCGCTGGATCACCAGCGCTGGATCCTCTACACCCGAGACAAAACGGGAGTACGGCCAGCGCTGCAAACAGGGAGTTGCAGCGCTGGTGATGCCCTGCAGATATGTACACCTCCTAAGTTGCAGCGCTGTAACCCCCTCACCAGCGCTGCAACTTTGTGATGTAGACAAGCCCACAGCCACGATTACTGAGAAATGGCTGCCTTTCTCATTTTGACAATATAATTATAAAATAAATCAATTGGAATAGAAATATTGTACCTGCATTTCGGTGCACAGTATATAGAGCAGTATAAGCAAGTCATTGTCTGTGTGAAGTGCGTTTTATGGAGCTTGTTATAAAAGTAGGCAAATATCTAGATGAGTTGATGCACCCCTTGGAAGACCTCTGCGTACTCCCAGGGGTACGTGTAGTCCTGGTCGAGAACCACTGCCTTAGAGCTCTGTTGTTCCATTGCCCTGAGCAGCTATAATAATTACACTGGTTTTAAAAGTGGGATGGCTGTTCCATTCCAGTTGGATGGAGACCCCCTAATTAGCAAATTTGACTGGCCTAGGTTAGGGTGCAGGGCCCACGGGCAGTGTTGCCAAATTCAAGCGTTCAAAGATCACGAGCCAGACCCCTTCCAAAAATCATGAGATGGGCTGAAAAAAATCATGAGATTAAAAATAATAATGATAAAAGTTGTACTCTTTTTCTTTGTCGACAGGCTTCACTCTCCGCCCATTCGCAGGCTTTTCCCTGGAACCATGAGGGCTGGCGACTTACGTCTTTAAAAATAACGGCTGAGAGTCTCAGGTTTTTTTACCCTGAATCCAGGAGCTGGTGCTTTAAGAAACACACTAAAAATCATACAGGTACGAGGTGCCAGAGGGCTGCTTGGTGGGTAGAAATGAACAGATCTGAGACCCAGGTTATTGGGCTCCATACAGAGATAAGGGAGTCAGAAGGCAGAGTGGTCTGTCCCAAAGGGAGCGGAGGGATCCTGAGTGGCACGTTCTCCCTCTCTTAATTCCTAAGGGCCGGGGGGGAGCTGAAGTTTCCAGCCCCAGCCCCTTCCACGCCCCTGTGCTGCTGAGAGGTGGTGGGGAAGGGGCGAGCTGTGCTGCCCCCTGGCCACAGGAGGAGGCATTGCAACTGAGGCTTTTGCACCAGTCGTTCCCAGACTGCGGGAGGTTGAGGTTAAACCTATTGCGGGAGGAGGAGACCTGTGGCTGGTCCGGGCTTATGTCTCCAGCACTGCAAGTTGGTTTGCAAGCAAGGGTTTCGCGAGTATTGGCTTTACCGGCTGCAGGTTTCCTGGGATGAGAAAGCTCGAGTTTGGGATTGCTCTGCCTTAACTCTGCAAAGAAATGAGGAACCCGGAGATCAGAAATCCCACAAAAGAGCCTGCTGTCAGCGCCAGACCCAGAATGCACTGGTGGAACTGGGAATCCTTGGCTCTAAGCACTGGACCCCAACTCCGATGCGTCAGGAAGAGAACCCAGGAATCCTGATCCCCAGCCACTGCCTGTTCTATCCACTACACCCCCACACCCTTCCCCGAGGGAGGAATACACCCAGGAATCCCCATCCCCCCTCCACCGGTATCTATTCCTCCTTCCTTTGTTCCTGAACTTTTCCCCTTGCTCCACCCCATGGAGCCCAAAGGGACGTTAGGTGACAGAACAAAAGCTCCTCCATCACAAAAAGGGAAGGTTCAAGGAATGATTCTGGAAGGGGAGCGGGATCTGGTGGTTAGAGTGACAGGGCACCAGGACTCCTGGGTTCTATTCTGGGAAGTCAGTGGGGTCTGTTCGTTAGAGCGGGGGTGGGGAAAGCCGGTAGCTAGGTTTCTTGCTTTCTGAGTGGTACCAGTGCGCTCTGGGTGTCCCAAAGCACCGAGTGCCCTTTGGTACAATTTGCACACTCGTGGTTCCTCACTGAGTGCTGAGCCAGGGGGACACACTCCTGGCTTGTGTCCTGCTGAAGTCATCCTGGGTGTTGCAACCCGTTGTGCAATGCCTGGCTAAAACCCAGGCATCCTGACACCATGCCTGGGTGTAACCCACTAGACACCATTCCTCTCCCTGAGCCAAGAATAGGAACCAGGAGTCCTAGCTCCCCTTCCTGCTCTAACCAGTAGACCCCACTCCCCTCCCAGAGCCAGGGATAGAGCCCAGGAGTCCTGCCTCCCGGCCCCTGCGCTAACCACTAGACCCCACTCCCCTCAGGGCTGCTGACTTTCTCCTACTCCCAGCTGCATATGGAGGGTTTGGCTGCTCCCCCCTGCCCTGGGTCCATCTAGGTGACTCAGCCCTTGGTGCTCCGTCCTGAGATGTTGTAAGGGGTGGGATGACTCGCCCTCCTGGCTTTGCTGCCACTAGGAGCTCGGTGCTGGGCCGTTGTGCTGGGGCAGCCCTGGGATGGGGCCTGCCTGGGGAACACCAGCCTGTCAGGTTCCTCTGCTCCTCGGGCTGGTATAAAAGCTGGTGGCTCCCTGATGGCCTCCACTGCCTGCCAGGCCCCTGCATGCCTCAGAGACAGGGCAGCGCCTGCCCCGTTGGCTCCCTTCTGCCAGGTACAGCGCTGCCCCATTGGCCAGGCATTGGAAGGGGGTGGGATGGGGAGCTGGTCATCTGGAAGGGGTGCAGGGTCTACAGTGGCAGGGGCTGGGAGCCAGGACTCCTGGGTTCTGTCCCCAGCTCTTGGCAGGGAGTGATGTCTAATGGTTAGAGCAGGGAGGGCTGGAAATCAGGACTCCTGGGTTCTATCCCCAGCTCTTGGCAGGGAGTGGGGTCTAGTGGGTAGAGCAGGGAAGTCAGGCCTCCTGGGTTCTATTTCCAATGCACATCTACATGCCAGTTGGCGTGACTGCAGCAGAGGAAGGCATAGCCATGTTGGCTTTGCTCTAGCAGCATGGCTAAAAGTACCAGTGCGGACATGACCACATGGGCTTCAGCAACCCAAGTAGGACCTGAGGGGGCTTGTCCAGCCAAGGCTCCTTTTAGCTGTGCCAGCTAGATCAAAGCTCGCCTGGGAATGGTGCCCCTGAGCTGCCCTCACACCTCCCTTTGCACTGTCATCTGGGGAAATCATCTTACCCAAGTTCTGAGCACCTGGACACTTTATTGGCCCTGGCCTGCAGAGCACGTTCCAGGACAGATGACGAGGCGGGTGGGGAGTGTGGACCGGAGACACCCAGACAGCTGGCCGTGGAGAGACAGAGAGAAGGGATCATGAATAGAGACAGCGGATGTTAGTGAGAGCTGTAGACAGCACACGTGGCTGGATGGCTGGCTAGAACTGAAGCCGGACGGCTGAACGGATGGATAGAGAGGAGACGAGATAAACAGAGCTGGGCGCAGATTCAGTGGAGCGTAGACGGCCCAAAAAGGGTGAACAGATATCAATGGACAGATAGATCTGGGCAGAGATGGACAATGCGGCGCACAGACTGATGCAAGGACAGCTGGTGGAGCTGGTGTCTGTCTGTCTGTCCATGCTGCCATCTTGCTGTCTGGGGACAGAGAGAGAGAAGGGAGGATAGACAGATAAACTAGATAGATCTAGGTGTGGCTGGATGGAAGGACAGATGGCTCTAGGGGTGGGTGAGTGGATAGACTGATGATGGATAGAGGGATCTAGGAATGGGTGGTTAGCTAGCTAGACGGATCTAGGAAAGGGAGGGTGACTACATGGATGTAGGATAGTGTGGGTAGATGGATGGATCTATGGGAGGGAGGGTGGATAGGTTGATGCAGGCCAGTGTGGATTGATAGATGGACAGCTGGAGCTAGGAGAGGGTGGGTGAGTAGATGGATGTAGGGCAGGGTGGGTAGATGGATAGATCTATGGGAAGGAGGGTGAATAAGTTGATGCAGGCCAGTGTGGATGGATAGATGGACAGCTGGAGCTAGGGGAGGGTGGGTGGCTAGATGGATGTAGGGACAATGGATAGCTGGAGCTAGAGGAGGGTGGGTGGGTAGATGGAGGTAGGGATGATGGATAGCTGGAGCTACGGGAGGGATGATGGATATATGGATGTAGGCCAGTGTGAATGGATAGAGGGACGATGGATAGCTGGAGTTAGGGGCGGTGGATAAGTGCAGCTGTCCATGTCAGTTGGTGACAGCTGTTAGGAATGTCCTGGCCGTGGTGATGTCTCCAGCCAGGAGGGGCAGAGGAAGGTCCCAGCTGATTTGAGCTTCACCTGGGTAACTTTCTCCCCTTCCGACTTCTCCAGGCACCGCCCCCGTTGTGAGACCTCAGCATGTCCCACCCCCGCCGGGGCCATGACCCTTCTGAGGAGCCCGCGCCCGGTGTCCCTCCGATGCCGAAGCCCGATGATCCGCTGACCCCGGTGCCGCCCCAGCCTTGGCCCGTCGGAGCTCCCAAGCCTCCCCATCCTCTGCCGCGTGGGCCACTTGTGCCGGGGAAGCCCTGGCCGGCGGGGCCTGCAGTGCCACCTCAGCCTGGCCACCCTGGATCTCCGGCCGGTCCGTCGCAGCCACCGAAGCCTACGAGGCCTGAGGAACCTTGGCCCCTGCCCAGGCCACCCAAGCCACCGCTGCCTGACGACCCCTACCCACCTGGGCCTGGCATGCCAGTCGCCCCCTGGCCACTGCTGCGTGAGTGGGACGATGCGGGGAAGCCCCGCGAGCGCCCCACGGAGGATGACTAGCTTCCTCCTCTGCCCAGACCCCTCTAGCCCTTCCAAGGGCCTGCCGCATTCCCAGACCCACCAGCGCCTCTCATGCCAGACCTGGCCCCACCCAGCAGCCCCTTCTCCTTGCACTCAGTGCTCTGCCCCCAGGGGGCTCTGAAGGTGTTGGGTGCCCCAGGGTGGGGCTTGGATCAGGACCGAGCTTTGGAGGCAACGGACCAGAGGATCAGTGTCTACCGGTGGAAGCACTGGACTGGGGTGTCCTCCAAAGCACTGGTGAAGTATTTGTCCATCTGTTTGTCTCCCTAGGCACCAATAGAATTGTCCGTCTGTCCCTCTGCCTCCATATCTATCTATCTATCTATCTATCCCCCCTTCTCCTCCATCACTGCGTCTGCCCCCATCTCACAGAGACTCATGTTTCTTCCCTTCTCTCCCCTATATCTTCCCTGCCCCTGCTTTACCCCCATCTCCAGCCCCGCAGAAGCAGTACCCATGTTACCTTGCATCATCTACAGTGTCATTGATGTGCCCACTGTAGCAACCCACCCATCGCCCAGCAGCAGGGCTGTTATGTTACTGGGGGGCAGGATCTGGTTTTCTCTTGTGTTGTTTGAAATAAGCCCTCATTAAAGTGTTTGCATGAGAATTGTGGCACCTGGTCTGATGTTAATCTGGTGCTGGGGAGAGGAGCTTGGAGGGGTCTGTGCCCTGTCTGGGAGGGATAGGGGTCTAGTGGTTGGAGTAGGGGGTGCTAGGAGCCAGGACTCCTGTGTTCTAACCCCCACTCTGGGAGGGGAGTGGGGTCTAGTGGTTAGAGCAAGGTGGGGGCTGGGAGCCAGGACTCCTGGGTTCTATCCGCAGGTCTGGGAGGGGAGTGGGGTTTAGTGGGTAGGGTAGGGTGGGGTGGGGGCTGGGAGTCAGGTCTTTGGGGTTCTAATCTCACCATTCACCCTGAGTCTGAACTTGGTCAGGGTGAGGTCTGTGCACCAGTTTCCCCTTTGTGAAATTAGGGTAACGATTTTTCCGTATGCCGGTGGGGTGTGGCGCTGATGAATGTATTAAAACACTTTGATTTCCGGGGGTGAATTGGCACCCGAAGGGAAATTTAATATAATCAAATGTTTCCCCTCTGTGGAGTTAAAGGAGATAGCCTGGGGCTTTTACATAACCCTCTGCTGCAGCAGTTCCAATAGCCCTGGCCCAGCCAGGGACAGAAGAGCCAGCTTGAGCTGCGTGGAGGTCAGAGGTCACAGAGCTGGATTAGTGCCAGAGACAGAGACTGCAGCAGTGCTCAGTAGGGGGCGCTCTCCCCTTGCAGTCAGTGCTGACCCCACGCACTGCAGGAAGCAGCTGGGGTTGGCGGGGCTGGGGGTGGGCACTCATCCTTCATAGTCATCCTTCAAGCTGAGTTTCTGATCAATTCTGAGTATTAAACATCCCCTGGCACTTTTCATTAAAGTCAGGGAGTGAACCCCGCTGTCCTGGCTAAATCCCAAGTAGGGTGAGGCGCTGGTCCGCATTTCCTCTCTGCAATTTTAATTTGTTCTTTATCTAGGTCATAGATTATTAAACACAATTGTTTGAGCTATTAAACATCTTATCAGCTCATTACCTCCTTAGCAGTGTTCCTATGCACTGTTAAACTGCTGCTGGGCTCCACCCCAGAGCTGGCTGTGTTTCAGTGCTGGGTAAGTGACGCCTGTGCAACACAGCTTTGCAGCGGTTATACTGCTACTGTGTTCCATTCCAGAGTCAGCTGCATGTTAGCGGTAGGTGAATGATCCCTGTAACACATTGTGGTGTGTCTGTTATACTACTACCATGTTCCACACCAGAGGCAGCTGCATTTCAGAACTGGCTGAATGCTCCCTGCAGTGAATTGCTGTGTGCCTGTTATACTGCACCATGTTCCACCCCAGAGGCAGCTGCATTTCAGTACCGGCTGAATAACCCCTGCAGTGCATTGTGGTGTGTCACTTATACTACTACCATGTTCCACCCCAGAGGCACTGCATTTCAGAACTGGCTGAATGCTCCCTGCAGTGTGTTGCTGTGTGTCTGTTATACTGTTACCATGTTCCATCCCAGAGGCAGCTGCATTTCAGCACTAGCTGAATGATCCCAGTGCGAGTGTTATACTGCCACTGTGTTCCACCCCAGAGGTGGCTGCACTTCAGGGCAAAGCTTATATCATTCAGTTTCTAGGGGTCATTCACTTTCTGCCCATGTGAGAGATCTGGGTGCTAGCATGATATCAGCCCCAGCCTGTCATTATCTGCAATGTGCCAGAGATGTACGCAGCCTTGTGCAAAAGCTGGGCTAATCCCGACAAATATAGTTCCTTAGCCTGGCGACATGGCAGGGTAACTCCAGGGGTGCGAACAGTTGAATGCAGCAAAAATGGCCACCTGTATCATGTGGGCTGGGGAGAAAACACTTCCACACCATATTCAGGGCTCCTTAGGCCAGGCCAGGGCTGAGAGAGACCCTGCGTCATGTACCTGCCCTGCTGGACACCACCAGAACTGCCGCAGACTGCGGTGGCTGCGGGTAGAGCCCGGCGTGGGACTACCCACTCCTGTCCCGCCCCGCAGGAGCCACTCCCACCCATTCCTGCACCGGTTCTTGTGTTTGTATCCCTTTCCTGCCCGCAAAAACCTTAGATCCTGCAAATCCTGCAGGAGAGAGACAGATCCCCTCCGTGCTACCAAAACAAGCAAACAAGGTTGGTTAATATATTATATCTCTCTCTATATGTCTATATATATACAGAATTCAGACCATTGCTGGCCTATATTAATTAAATAATTGTTGGTATCTATTCATTTTAGGCCACTTTTATTGCTCTGCTGTAACAGCCGGATAGGCCTTAGCTCCTCTTGGTAAACTGATGAGAGATTGAGTGTTTCCCCACAAATTACTGCAGTCTGGCCGAGGTTTATAGGAGCAGGTCCTGCAGGACCCCAACCCCACTGCATGTGGCGCTAGCTGAGGGAGATTCTCCATGAGGTAGGGCCCAGGGGGGGATCCTGGAGGGAGCTGGGCTCCCACATGGTTTGGCTCTCATTCTTAATGGGACCCTGGGTTCTCCCCCTGGCTCTGGGAGGAGAGTGGGATCTAATGGTTAGAGGGGGTGGGGCTGGGAGTCAGGACACCTGGGTTCTATCCCAGTCTGTGGGAGAGAAGTGGAGCCTTAGGGTTTGGGGGTGGGGGCTGGAAGTCAGGACTCCTGAGTTCTATCCCTGTCTGTGGGAGGAGAGTGGGGTCTAAGGGTTAGAGCAAGAGGGGGAGGGGCTGGAAGTCAAGACTCCTGGGTTCCATCCCCAGCCCTGGGATGTTCTGGATTTGTGCCTGTGGTTACGGATTTCCTTTGGCTTAAAATAAAGATCACAGGTCTGTGCCCCAGAGGCCACATCTGGTTGGCCCTGGAGGCAGCTGGGGGGTGAACCCCTTAGGAGATGTCCTTTCCCCATGTAGGGAGCTGTCCCTGGGGAAGGCTGTTACTTCACGGAGTTCCTTCCTTTGAGGCTGTCTCGAATGGAGGTGGTGGGGAGATGCTGGATAGAGGTCAGAATGGGGCGGACGGACTGTGGACAGCTTGGCTTAGACGAGACGGCTCTGGAAGGAGGAGGAGGAATTGTCATTATTAGCATAGGAAGAGGTCAGGGGCTGCCCCAAAACAGCTTGGTATCTCCCGCCACTGCACCCGAGCCGACCCATGGGCCTATGTATCGTGGTATCTCCCCACTCCCTTCTGATGCCACTTCAGATCAATGTCCCCCATCTAGTGCTATCATCACTAAGGGGGATCTAGCCCTGGGTCCTCAACTGCCTGCTCTACCGGCTCCCACTAGGGGTCGCCGGTTTTGGTGGGACATATTCCTGGAGGTTTCATCACAGGACCTAATCCTTAATTACAGCTGCATCTTTAATAGACTCCAGGACAATTGGCCACCAGAGCTCCCACCTGCAGTCCTCGTCTCAGGGCTACTGAGCAATCGGATGGTGGAGAGAAGACAACGGGAACTTACATAGGGGAGGGGGAAAAAACTCCAAACCCAAGCAGCTGACTCCAATTAACCAATCTTCTCAAAGGCTGCTGGGACAGGGTCTATATAAACCACACCTAACTCATTCAGACCCACCTCCACCTCCAGGAATCTCATGTGGCTCCAGGAAGCACCAGGGGTGCTGCCTTCCAAGCTCAGCTCGGAAGGCAGCATAGAAGTGAGGGTGGCAATTCAGTGCCCACCCCCACCCCCCACCTGCCTCCTTTTGGGTCAGAACCCCCACAGTTACAACACTATGACATTTCAGACATAAACATCTCAAAACATGAAATTGACTAATTTTCAAATCCTATGGCCATGAAATTGACCAGAATGGACAGTGAATTTGGTAGGGCCCTAATTATGGGGCAAGAGACTTTGGGTGCTGAAGAGTGATACCCCCCTTTCATAAGTGACCCTCCTTTCTCTGTAGTGTCCTTTCCCCTTCCCTCCTTTCTGTGGGGGTCAGGTCATCCTAGTCCACCAGATGATAGCTCAGTGACACTTGGGGTTTAGCTGGAGAGCCAGTGCTCATCTGCTGAACTCCCTGGGGCAGCCAGGAAGCCCTCAGGCCCCAGGAGTCCTCACTGCCACTAGAGGTGCCCCAAACTCAGCCTATTCCTCCTCCCCTTCCCCTAAAGCTTTACCCTGAAAAAGAAGAAACATCCTGTGCAGCCCATAATAGTGACAGCAGCCACAGCAAGCGAAATCAGGATAATGCCCCAGAATTCCAGCGGTTGCTTTCCTGGATCTTGCGTGGTGGAGGCTGTACCTACAGGGGGAAAGACAATTAGAGAGATGCCACATATACCTGATCCCCACAGAGGGACTTGCTAACACCGGGAGGAGGGAATGGTGATGTCGGGGACAGGGCACAGTCAACAATGTGTTTGAAATATGATTAATTTAACATATTTGGGTTTTTTAACCTTAAGTAGGCTCTCAAAAATGTTTAATATCCTCAATGGTCAAATTAAGTCAAGCAATATCTATAACCCTTAACTGTTATTTTAATGAAGTTTTTGGTTTCAGAATTTCTTTAATTTGTTTTAAATTATAAACCTTTAAAAAAAATAGTAGCACCAGTGCTTTTGTAATAAGAAAATCTAGCTTTTTTATAGTGCTTTAATCAGTAGATTTCAAAGTACTTTACAAGGGAGGGCAGTATTATTTTATAGATGGGGAAACTGAGGCATGGAGAGGACGTAACTAGCCTCGTATCCTGTCTTCCAACAGTGGCCAATACCAGGTGTCCCAGAGGGAATGAACAGAACAGGTGATCATCAAGTGATCCATCCCCTGTTGCCCATTTCCCTGAAAATCACTTGGGAAATGTAGACTGAGATGATTGAGTTGAGGGGTGACACTCGCCATCTTAGCTGACACACCGAGGGTTGAACCGGGGATCTCCAAAGCATGCACTGCTATAGCTTGAACTAAAGAGACAATGCTCCAGAGAGGTGGCTTTAAGAGTCCCATATCTGATGACGATCCAACACAGAGCAGGGAGACCCCTAGCCACAACTCACCTGTACGTTACATGTGGGACCTACAAAATGATGTGTTGGAAAAACCTTACAGACAGCAATTACCTCCTGCTTTGGAGACAAAGTAGGGAGGTGGTTGTCCGAATGTGGCACAGTGGTGTCTGTTTCTGCTGTGGGCATGGTGGTAGCATTGATTTCTACCTTGCAAGGGTTGGTGTTGGTCAATATGGGCATGATGGCATTACCAGTGGCTGTTGGTGGTGCCATGGTGTCATTGGACGCTCCTGGCATGGTGGTGTTCGTGGTGATGGCTGGAGGCATCTTGCTGCTGTTGGTGACCTCATCCCATGTCGTGGTGCTGGTGGTGACTTGTATGGTTTTCGTGGGACCATTGGTTGCCATGGTGTGGTTGGTTGATGCAGCGGTACCAGAGGCTGAAGAGAGAAGGACATCCCATTGGGAAGATGTTACTTAGCCAGAGAGCCCGGGCTGTGGAGACTAGAGCTGGCTGGGAAAATGGGAGGATTTTTGCATGGAAACTTCAGGGTTTTGGGAGGAAATTTTTTGAAATGTTTAGATTCTGAAATGGTGCCAGGATGGTTCTGGGAATTGTAGTTCATGTGCTTCATGTGTCCCATTCTCCTCAATATGCTGGTCTCCCTGGTTGGACTACAACTCCCATGAGGCAAAGTGATCTTCCATTGTGACTGCAGTGCATCATGGGAGATGTAGTCACACCTGAAGGCCAGTGCATAGAATATCAGGGTTGGAAGGGACCTCAGGAGATCATCTAAGTCCAACCCTCTGCTCAAAGCAGAACCAATCCCCAGACAGATTTTTGCCCCAGTTCCCTAAATGTCCCCTTCAAGGATTGAACTCACAATCCTAGATTTAGCAGGCCAATGCTCAAACCACTGAGCTATCCCATAGAGGAGAACGGAATTGTGAGGCACCCAAACTGCAACTCTAGAAGGGACCACCATATCTTTTTAGAAACAAAATATTTCAGATTTTTGCCCCAGCATGAAAAACTTTCAGTTTTCAGCTTAGTTTTTTGATCAAAAAAATCATCAATTTTTCACAGAGACACTTTTCACAAAAAAGAAAAATCTTTCTGTTGAAAACATAAATTTCTTTCAAAAATGAATTACCGTGGAAGATTTTCTAACCAGAGCTAATTGAGACCTTCTGAGGGGTAATTTCTAAAGGGTAATTTCCACTGGAGTTTTAACAGTGCGCTGTCTCCAACTCTCATGATTTCATCGACAAGTCTCATGATATTTGCTTTCCTGGATCTTGCGTGGCTCCTGGAGTCATGTGATTATGGGAGACACTTGGCCTTACTTTAAAAAGAAGTCAGCTTGCAGTCCTTGCAGTTGTGGAGAAATGCTGGAATATGTGAATTCTAAAGGCTCCAATGCCAGAAGACAAGACTGTGTCTATACTACAATCTAGGGGTGTGATTCCCCCCCACACTTGTGCATACATACCTGTGCTGATTCTCACTTAACTAGCATGAATGTGAATTGCAGTGTAGCCAGGTTAGTGGTACCAGAGGCATGGCTGAGCTGTGCTGAGTATAAAACCCCGGCTGCTACCTGTGCAAACCTGGCTATGCTGCTATTTATACTTGTGCTTACACGAGTATGTGTACACAGGCAGGGGAATCACATCCCTAGCTTGCTGTGTAGATGTAGCCTAAAAAGAGCCCGACATCTTTGATTTTAAAATCTCATGACTGTGGAAGGGTCGCGCTTGACGAGTCTACAAAACAGACTGAAAGATCTATGGACCAATAATTATTAATAATAATTAACATATTAATACTTAATATTTTATTATATATAAAATAAATATAATAATTAAATAATGGTTATTATAATAATAAGCAGTAATCTGTGCCCTGTAGCTCTATAGATTAAGCAGCTCTCTGCTGCCATCTGTTGGTGATCAGGGGGAAGAACAGCCATGGTGCTGCTTCATTTGCATAAGCATTCTACCCAGAGTTCTTGCAGGCACAGTCTGGGAGCCACCATAACTTGTTATATCCTCGGATAATACCTAAAGGCAGAGAACCCCACCGTCAGAAGTATTTCATGAGTAGCTGAGGTAGCTTTGGGGCTGTTCTTTCCCCCTATTCAGGAACTGGGGGGGGATAAAAAATTCTTTGTTCTCCGGAGATGCTGGGCATCTGATTTGCAAGAGTGTTAAAACTGTTTGAATTGGCTGAGAGAGCCTGCTGCGCCGTGCCCAGCCAGCAGAAGGAGGTCCAGTGGTGAGTCTGCTCCTTGGAAGATGTGTTTTGTTTTATGGCTTTTCAGCTAAACAGAATAGGTCTGGGGTTACTGAAACCAAACCAAAACTTGGTGGTTGGTTGTTTTTGCCTGCAAATGTGATATACGCCTGATAACCTCCGGAGGAACCTGGCATTTCAGCAAGGCAAGGGGAGCCAGGGAGTATTGCAGGGGCCAAGGTTAAGGCTGTTTTTCTTAAGTCGCATAACTATGGGGACTTTCAAACCTTGTCGTTTAACTTTAGCACTAACTAGACTCTCATGAATGTTGGTAAACCTCCGTGCTCTGATTTACTAGATGAATATCAATCTCCTTAGCTCTGGATCCAGGGTCTGGACACTAGCTCAGACTGTGAGAAACCCCTGTGCCCTTCCCTGCTCCGCCACAGCCTTCCTCCGTGACCTTGAGCGAGTTGCTGAGTCTGTGCCTCAGTTTACCCATCTCTAAAATAGAGAGAATACCACTGCTCCACCTCGCAGGGAAATACATTAAAGGTTGTGAGACACCTTGTTAGTATGCCAACGGATGCCACTTGTAGAGAAACTTAATGAGGTTTTTGGTCTAAGAATTTTTCTAGCTGGGACTGTAACAGCTTTACATCTTCTGAGAATGGGATGTAGAGCTGGGGGAGACCCAGGGGGGACTCATAGAATGATCTGTCGGGGGCACCTTAGTGTCTCCAATTGTATCCAGCCCTGGAGACAAAGGAGAGGGGTTTCTTCTCAGTACCTGGTGCAGCTGAACCTGTTCCCGCTGCCAATATGGTGGTGGCACTGTCTTGTGCCCAGGAGGGGTTGGTGTTGGTCGGGGCGTATGTGGCAGTGTTGCTGGTGACTGCTGGTGGTGACACAGTGACGTTAGATGTTCCTGGTGCGGTGGTGTGGGTGGTGAAGGCCGGAGGCGCCTGGGTGGTGAAGGTGACCTCATTCGGTGCCACAGTGCTGTCGGTGACTTGCACAGTTGCCATAGGGCCACCAGTAACTGTCAGCGGTGCTGAGTTGAGGTTGGCTGGTGCAGTGGTGACTAAAAAGAGATGGACATCACATTGGGAAGGTTTTACTGAGCAGAGCTGGGGAGACTCAAGCTGGTTGGGAAAATGGGAGCTTTTTGGAAGGTGATTTCAACTTTTTTGCCCAAAAAACGTGAACTATTTTGATTTTGAAACGGCGCCAGAATGCCTCATGTGAGTTGTAGTTCAGGTGCTTCATGCCTCTATTTTCCTCTATAGGCTGGGCTCCTTGGGGGGACTACAACTCCCATGAGCTTCCAAGCTTGCCCATCCTGGCTGCAGTGCATCATGGGAGATGAAGTTTGTATGGGGAGCTCAGTCCATAGAGGAGAATGAGGCCATGAGGGGGCCAAACTTCAACTTCCATGAGACACAGCAACGGCAAATCAGAACTGAAATATTTTTAATTTTCTTTTTGGGCATTGTGTTTGTTCAATGAAAAATCAAAACGAAATGTTTTTCATCACAATAAAATACGTTATTCCCTTTCATATTGCAATTGATCACTTTGGTTTTGGTTTTTGACTTTTACTTTTGGAACAGGCGAGGTGATTCCTCTCTCTTTGTTTTAAATTTTTTTTTACCTCCTGCCCATGAAAAAAATATTTGGTGTTTTATTTTTTCAAAAATGAGAACAAAACTAAGAATTCAGTTGGAACAGACACCAAACCATTTCCTCTTTCCTTTCACTTTGAA
>NC_066628.1:5596422-5703232 GCF_025201925.1 Gopherus flavomarginatus | reverse complement strand
TGAGGTGGGAGTAGAGTTGTCGATTGTAGTGAGGGTAGAACTGGGGGTTGAGTTGTTGGTCGTGGTGGGAGTGGAGCTGGGCATTGAGATGGGGGTGGAGTTGTTGGTTATGGTGGGAGTGGATATGGAGGTTGAGGTGGGAGTGGAGTTGTTGGTCGTGGTGGGGGTGGTATTAGCGGTTGAGGTGGGAGTGGAGTTGTCGGTCATGGTGGGAGTTGAACTGGGGATGGAGGTGGGAGTGGAGTTGTCGGTCATGGTGGGAGTGTAGCTGGGGTTTGAGGTGGGAGTGGAATTGTCAGTCGTGGTGGGAGTGGAGGTGGGGGTGGGAGTGGAGTTGTCGGTCATGGTGGGAGTGGAGCTGGGGTTTGAAGTGGGAGTGGAATTGTCAGTCGTGTTGGGAGTGGAGGTGGGGGTGGGAGTGGAGTTGTCACTCGTGGTGGTAGTGGAATGGAGGGTTGAGGGAGGAGTGGTGTTGTTGGTCATGTCGAGGGTTGTGATGGGGGTGGAGGTGGGAGAGGAGCTGGGGGTTGAGTTGGGAGTGGAGTTGTCGGTAGTGGTCAGGGTGGAGGTGGGGGTTGAGGCGGGACTGGAATTGTTGCTCATGGTGGGAGTGGAGCTGGGGGTTGTGGTGGGAGTGGAGTTGTCGGTTGTGGTGGGAGTGGAGCTAGGGGTTGAGGAAGGAGTGGTGCTGTTAGTCATGATGGAGGCTGAGGTGGGAGTGGAGTTGTTTGTCGTGGTCGGGGTGGAGGTGGGGGTTGAGGTGGGAGTGACGCTTGGGGCTGAGGTGGGAGTGGCATTGTTGCTCGTGGCGGAGGTGGAGGTCGGGGTGGGAGTGGAGTTATCAGTCGTGGTGGTAGCGGAACTGAGGGTTGAAGGAGGATTGGTGCTGTTGGTCAGGTCGGGGATGGTGATGGGGGTTGTGGTGGGAGTGGAGTTGTCGGTTGTGGTGGGAGTGGAGCTAGGGGTTGAGTTAGGAGTGGAGTTGTCAGTGCTGGGGGGAGTGGAACTGGGGATTGAGGTGGGAGTGGAATTGTCGGACATGGTGGGGGTGGAGCTGGGGGTTGAGGTGGGAGTGGAGCTAGGGGTTGAGGAAGGAGTGGTGCTGTTAGTCATGATGGAGGCTGAGGTGGGAGTGGAGTTGTTTGTCGTGGTCGGGGTGGAGGTGGGGGGTTGAGGTGGGAGTGACGCTTGGGGCTGAGGTGGGAGTGGCATTGTTGCTCGTGGCGGAGGTGGAGGTCGGGGTGGGAGTGGAGTTATCAGTCGTGGTGGTAGCGGAACTGAGGGTTGAAGGAGGATTGGTGCTGTTGGTCAGGTCGGGGATGGTGATGGGGGTTGAGGTGGGAGTGGAGTTGTCGGTTGTGGTGGGAGTGGAGCTAGGGGTTGAGTTAGGAGTGGAGTTGTCAGTGCTGGGGGGAGTGGAACTGGGGATTGAGGTGGGAGTGGAATTGTCGGACATGGTGGGGGTGGAGCTGGGGGTTGAGGTGGGAGTGGAGTTGTCGGTTGTGGTGGGAGTGGAGCTAGGGGTTGAGGAAGGAGTGGTGCTGTTAGTCATGATGGAGGCTGAGGTGGGAGTGGAGTTGTTTGTCGTGGTCGGGGTGGAGGTGGGGGTTGAGGTGGGAGTGACGCTTGGGGCTGAGGTGGGAGTGGCATTGTTGCTCGTGGCGGAGGTGGAGGTCGGGGTGGGAGTGGAGTTATCAGTCGTGGTGGTAGCAGAACTGGGGGTTGAAGGAGGAGTGGTGCTGTTGGTCAGGTCGGGGGTGGTGATGGGGGTTGAGGTGGGAGTGGAGTTGTTGGTTGTGGTGGGAGTGGAGCTAGGGGTTGAGTTAGGAGTGGAGTTGTCAGTGCTGGGGGGAGTGGAACTGGGGATTGAGGTGGGAGTGGAGTTGTCGCTCGTAGTGCGGGTGGAGCTGGGGTTGGAGGTGGGAGTGGAATTGTCTGTTGTGGTGGGGGTGGTGTTGGGGATTGAGGTGGGAGTGGAGTTGTCGGTGGTGGTGGGGGTGATGTTGGGCGTTGAGGTGGGAGTGGAGTTGTTGGTGGTGGTGCGGGGGGAGCTGGGGGCTGAGGTGGGAGTGGAATTGTCAGTCGTGGTGGGGGTGATGTTGGGGGTTGAGGTGGAAGTGGAGCTGTCGGTCATAGTGGTAGTGGAACTGAGGTTTGAGGTGGGAGTGGAATTGTCTGTGGTGATGGGAGTCAAGCTGGGTGTTGAGGTGGGAGTGGAATTGTTGGTCGTGGCGGAGGTGGAGGTCGGGGTGGGAGTGGAGTTATCAGTCGTGGTGGTAGCGGAACTGAGGGTTGAAGGAGGAGTGGTGCTTTTGGTCAGGTCGGGGGTGGTGATGGGGGTTGAGGTGGGAGTGGAGTTGTCGGTTGTGGTGGGAGTGGAGCTAGGGGTTGAGTTAGGAGTGGAGTTGTCAGTGCTGGGGGGAGTGGAACTGGGGATTGAGGTGGGAGTGGAGTTGTCGCTCGTAGTGCGGGTGGAGCTGGGGTTTGAGGTGGGAGTGGAATTGTCTGTTGTGGTGGGGGTGGTGTTGGGGATTGAGGTGGGAGTGGAGTTGTCGGTGGTGGTGGGGGTGATGTTGGGCGTTGAGATGGGAGTGGATTTGTTGGTGTTGCGGGGGGAGCTGGGGCCTGAGGTGGGAGTGGAGTTGTCGGTCATGGTTGGAGTGGTGTTGGGGGTTAAGGTGAGAGTGGAGTTGTTGGTCGTGGTGGCGGTGATATTGGGGGTTGAGGTGGAAGTGGAGCTGTCGGTCATAGTGGTAGTGGAACTGAGGTTTGAGGTGGGAGTGGAATTGTCTGTGGTGATGAGAGTCAAGCTGGGTGTTGAGGTGGGAGTGGAATTGTTGGTCATGGTGGGAGTGGTGTTGGGGGTTGAGCTGGGGGTGGAGTTGTCAGTCATGGTGAGGGTGGACCTGAGGGTTGAGATGGGAGTGGAATTGTCTGTCGTGGTGGGAGTGGAGGTGGGGATGGAGGTGGGAGTGGAATTGTCACTCGTTGTGGTAGTGGAACTGGGGGCTGAAGGAGGAGTGGTGCTGTTGGTCAGGTCGGGGGTGGTGATGGGGGTTGAGGTGGGAGTGGAGTTGTCGGTTGTTGTAGGAGTGGAGCTGGGGGTTGAGTTGGGAGTGGAGTTGTCGGTCCTGGTCGGGGTGAA
Organism: Gopherus flavomarginatus; assembly: GCF_025201925.1. Taxonomy (NCBI): domain Eukaryota; kingdom Metazoa; phylum Chordata; order Testudines; family Testudinidae; genus Gopherus; species Gopherus flavomarginatus. Next base: position 5,700,087 of record NC_066628.1, on the reverse strand, counting down.
GGTGGGGGTTGAGGTGGGAGTGGAGTTGTCAGTCTTAGTGGGAGTGGAGCTTGGAGTTGAGGTGGGAGTGGAATTGTCGGTCGTGGTGGGGGTGGAGGTGTGAGTGGAGTTGTCTGTTGTGGGTGTGGAGCTGGGGGTTGAGGAGGGAGTGGAATTGTCAGTTGTGGTGGGAGTGGAGCTGGGGGTTGAGTTAGGAGTGGAGTTGTCAGTGGTGGGGGGAGTGGAGCTGGGGGTTGAAGTAGGAGTGGAGTTGTCAGTGCTGGGGGGAGTGGAACTGGGAGTTGAGGTGGGAGTGGAGTTGTCGCTCGTAGTGCGGGTGGAGCTGGGGTTTGAGGTGGGAGTGAAATTGTCTGTTGTGGTGGGGGTAGTGTTGGGGATTGAGGTGGGAGTGGAGTTGTCGGTGGTGGTGGGGGTGGAGCTGGGAGCTGAGGTGGGAGTGGAATTGTCTGTAGTGGTGGGGGTAGTGTTGGGGGTTGAGGTGGGAGTGGAATTGTCACTCGTTGTGGTAGTGGAACTGGGGGCTGAAGGAGGAGTGGTGCTGTTGGTCATGTCGGGGGTGGTGATGGGGGTTGAGGTGGGAGTGGAGTTGTTGGTTGTTGTGGGAGTGGAGCTGGGGGTTGAGGTGGGAGTGACGCTTGGGGCTGAGGTGGGAGTGGCATTGTTGCTTGTGGCGGAGGTGGAGGTCGGGGTGGGAGTGGAGTTATCAGTCGTGGTGGTAGCGGAACTGAGGGTTGAAGGAGGAGTGGTGCTTTTGGTCAGGTCGGGGGTGGTGATGGGCGTTGAGGTGGGAGTGGAGTTGTCGGTTGTGGTGGGAGTGGAGCTAGGGGTTGAGTTAGGAGTGGAGCTGTCAGTGCTGGGGGGAGTGGAACTGGGGATTGAGGTGGGAGTGGAATTGTCGGACATGGTGGGGGTGGAGCTGGGGGTTGAGGTGGGAGTGGAGTTGTCGGTAGTGGTCAGGGTGGAGGTGGGGGTTGAGGCGGGACTGGAATTGTTGCTCATGGTGGGAGTGGAGCTGGGGGTTGAAGTAGGAGTGGAGTTGTCGGTTGTGGTGGGGGTGGTGGTAGGATTGGAGTTCTCAGTCGTGGTAGGAGTGGAGCTGGGGGTTGTGGGAGTGGAGCTGGGGGTTAAGGTGGGAGTGGAATTGTCGGACATGGTTGGAGTAGTGTTGGGGATTGAGGTGGGAGTGGAGTTGTCGGTTGTGGTGGGAGTGGAGCTAGGGGTTGAGGAAGGAGTGGTGCTGTTAGTCATGATGGAGGCTGAGGTGGGAGTGGAGTTGTTTGTCGTGGTCGGGGTGGAGGTGGGGGTTGAGGTGGGAGTGACGCTTGGGGCTGAGGTGGGAGTGGCATTGTTGCTCGTGGCGGAGGTGGAGGTCGGGGTGGGAGTGGAGTTATCAGTCGTGGTGGTAGCAGAACTGAGGGTTGAAGGAGGAGTGGTGCTGTTGGTCAGGTCGGGGGTGGTGATGGGGGTTGAGGTGGGAGTGGAGTTGTTGGTTGTGGTGGGAGTGGAGCTAGGGGTTGAGTTAGGAGTGGAGTTGTCAGTGCTGGGGGGAGTGGAACTGGGGATTGAGGTGGGAGTGGAGTTGTCGCTCGTAGTGCGGGTGGAGCTGGGGTTTGAGGTGGGAGTGGAGTTGTCGGTGGTGGTGGGGGTGGAGCTGGGAGTTGAGGTGGGAGTGGAATTGTCAGTCGTGGTGGGGGTGATGTTGGGCGTTGAGATGGGAGTGGATTTGTTGGTGGTGCGGGGGGAGCTGGGGCCTGAGGTGGGAGTGGAGTTGTCGGTCATGGTTGGAGTGGTGTTGGGGGTTGAGGTGAGAGTGGAGTTGTCGGTCGTGGTGGCGGTGATATTGGGGGTTGAGGTGGAAGTGGAGCTGTCGGTCATAGTGGTAGTGGAACTGAGGTTTGAGGTGGGAGTGGAATTGTCTGTGGTGATGAGAGTCAAGCTGGGTGTTGAGGTGGGAGTGGAATTGTTGGTCACGGTGGGGGTGGTGTTGGGGGTTGAGCTGGGAGTGGAATTGTCGGTCATGGTGGAAGTGGTGTTGGGGGTTGAGCTGGGAGTGGAGTTGTCAGTCATGGTGAAGGTGGACCTGAGGGTTGAGATGGGAGTGGAATTGTCTGTCGTGGTGGGAGTGGAGGTGGGGATGGAGGTGGGAGTGGAATTGTCACTCGTTGTGGTAGTGGAACTGGGGGTTGAAGGAGGAGTGGTGCTGTTGGTCGTGTCGGGGGTGGTGATGGGGGTTGAGGTGGGAGTGGAGTTGTCGGTTGTTGTAGGAGTGGAGCTGGGGGTTGAGTTGGGAGTGGAGTTGTCGGTCCTGGTCGGGGTGAAGGTGGGAGTTGAGGTGGGAGTGGAGTTGTCAGTCTTAGTGGGAGTGGAGCTGGGGGTTGAGGAGGGAGTGGAATTGTCAGTTGTGGTGGGAGTGGAGCTGGGGGTTGAGGAAGGAGTGGTGCTGTTAGTCATGATGGGGGCTGAGGTGGGAGTGGAGTTGTTTGTCGTGGTCAGGGTGGAGCTGGGGGTTGAGGTGGGAGTGACGCTTGGGGCTGAGGTGGGAGTGGCATTGTTGCTTGTGGCGGAGGTGGAGGTCGGGGTGGGAGTGGAGTTATCAGTCGTGGTGGTAGCGGAACTGAGGGTTGAAGGAGGAGTGGTGCTGTTGGTCAGGTCGGGGGTGGTGATGGGGGTTGAGGTGGGAGTGGAGTTGTCGCTCGTAGTGCGGGTGGAGCTGGGGTTTGAGGTGGGAGTGGAATTGTCTGTTGTGGTGGGGGTGGTGGTAGGATTGGAGTTCTCAGTCGTGGTAGGAGTGGAGCTGGGGGTTGTGGGAGTGGAGCTGGGGGTTAAGGTGGGAGTGGAATTGTCGGACATGGTTGGAGTGGTGTTGGGGATTGAGGTGGGAGTGGAGTTGTCAGTTGTGGTGGGAGTGGAGCTAGGGGTTGAGGAAGGAGTGGTGCTGTTAGTCATGATGGGGGCTGAGGTGGGAGTGGAGTTGTTTGTCGTGGTCAGGGTGGAGCTGGGGGTTGAGGTGGGAGTGACGCTTGGGGCTGAGGTGGGAGTGGCATTGTTGCTTGTGGCGGAGGTGGAGGTCGGGGTGGGAGTGGAGTTATCAGTCGTGGTGGTAGCGGAACTGAGGGTTGAAGGAGGAGTGGTGCTGTTGGTCAGGTCGGGGGTGGTGATGGGGGTTGAGGTGGGAGTGGAGTTGTCGCTCGTAGTGCGGGTGGAGCTGGGGTTTGAGGTGGGAGTGGAATTGTCGGTCGTGGTGGGGGTAGTGTTGGGGGTTGAGCTGGGGGTGGAGTTGTCACTCATGGTGAGGGTGGAACTGAGGTTTGAGGTGGGAGTGGAATTGTCTGTGGTGATGGGAGTCAAGCTGGGTGTTGAGGTGGGAGTGGAATTGTTGGTCATGGTGGGGGTGGTGTTAGGGGTTGAGCTGTCACTCATGGTGAGGGTGGAGCTGAGGTTTGAGATGGGAGTGGAATTGTCTGTCGTGGTGGGAGTGGAGGTGGGGATGGAAGTGGGAGTGGAATTGTCACTCGTGGTGGTAGTGGAACTGGGGGTTGAAGGAGGAGTGGTGCTGTTGGTCATGTTGGGGGTGGTGATGGGGGTTGAGGTGGGAGTGGAGTTGTTGGTTGTTGTAGGAGTGGAGCTGAGGGTTGAGCTGGGAGTGGCGTTGTCGGTCCTGGTCGGGGTGAAGGTGGGGGTTGAGGTGGGAGTGGAGTTGTCAGTCTTAGTGGGAGTGGAGCTTGGGGTTGAGGTGGGAGTGGAATTGTTGGTCGTGGTGGGGGTGGAGGTGTGAGTGGAGTTGTCTGTCATGGTGGCTATGGAGCTGGGGGTTGAGGAGGGAGTTGAGTTGTCGGTTGTGGTGGGAGTGGAGCTAGGGTTTGTGGTGGGAGTGGAGTTGTCAGTTGTGGTGGCATCGGAGCTGGGGGTCAAGGCAGCAGGGGAGCTGGAGGTCTCAGTGAGAGAGAAACTGGTGGTTGAGGTGGCAGCGGAGCTGGGCATTGCACTGAGAGAGGAGCTGGGGGTCTCAGTGGGAGTGGAGCTGGGGCTTGTACTGGGAGAGGAGCTTTGGGTCTCAGGGGAAGTGGAGATGAGGGTTGCACTGGGAGAGGAGCTTGGGATCTCAGTGGGAGTAAGGCTGGGCATTGCACTGAGAGAGGTGCTGGGGGTCTCAGTGGGAGTGGAGCTGGGGGTTGCAGTGGGAGAGGTGCTGGGGGTCTCAGTGGGAGTGGAGCTGGGGGTTGCAGTGGGAGAGGTGCTGGGGGTCTCAGTGGGAGTGGAGCTGGGGCTCACGGTGGCAGTAAAGTTGGAGGTCGTGGTGGCCTCGCCAGTGGTGGCGCTGGATGTGCTTTGGCTCTGATTTGTACCTGTCATGGTGGAAGTTGCCCCTGGGGAAAGGAAGAACAGCAGCAGTTTATACAGCAGCCGGGTAAGGCCAGTCACTCTTCTTGCCGTGCTTGGAGTCGCCATGTAGTGGCTGCAGTGGAGCTCGCTATTGAGGGCTCTGCTCCTGAGCTAAGGCCTCTGCCTGGACTCTGTGCTCCTTGCAGAGGACCCAGCCAGCTGCCTCCCTACATCAGCATCCTCCTGATTCCTCCCTGTCCCTGCCCTGCTGATGGGGCTGGGAGGTATTTCCAGTCACAAGGAGACGTCTCCACCCAGAACACATCCAAAGACCATGCGCAGTGACCGTTCAGGATGCACAGCCCACCACCCGTGCCGGACAAGCTCCTTCGTTGCTCGCCACCTCCCTATTGCTGACAGCGCCATCAATAGCACATTTCTTGGCCGCTGCTTGCCCTTTTATTCGTCACAGCAGACATTATTTCACTTTCCATAAACCATCTGCCAATGGAACCCGTTCCGCTGGTGATGCCCTGTTTCAGAACTCTCAGGCCACCCTCTCCCAGCTTTTATTAGCTTATTTCTCAACTGTAAATTTAGCTTAAAACACAGTGAGACCCAGAAAAATCCATGAAAATGGATGGGCATTTGTCACTGGTCTTATCCTGGGGCAGAGACAATCTCTTTGTTCCTTGTCTGTGCAGCGCCCAGCACAGAGGGACCCTGATCTCAGCTGGGGCAGGGACTGTCTCTCCCTGTGTGTCTGTGCAGTGCCCGGCACAGCGGGGCCCTGATCTCAGCTGGGATTGGCAGGTGCTTTGGCAGTACAAGAACTGGCAGTAATTGACCAGTCATGGGTGAAATTCTAACAAAAAATATATAAGCAGTTTAAGCTGTGCGTGACGGAGGAACTATTCATCAGATTATAGAAATTCATTCAGTTTCAAACCCAGTGGATTAAATAATCCTTTGTGGTGTCTATTTCCCCACCCACCTCATCCAAAGTTATCAAAGTTTTTTAGAAATGAATTCCTCTGCACAAGCCCCTGGTGAGGCAAGAAAGTATAATTAGCCCCATATTCCATAGGTGGGGAAAAAGGGGGAGAATTACATTGGCCAAGTTCATACAGAAAAGCAGCACAGGAAGGAACTGATGACTTTCAGCCTTGAATCTGAGACTAGAACCAAAGCCCCCCCTGCTCTAACCACTAGATCCTATTCTCCTCCTGGAGCTGGGAACAGAAGCCAGGTGTCGTGACTCCCACTCCTGTACGTTACTCACAAGAACATCATTGTAAAACTAACCATGGCCGTTGTGCCCACTCATTGGGAAATGTGGATCTTTTCATAAATCTTGTTCAGCTTAACTCCCTTGAGATTTAATGGGCCACTTTAGTAAAACCCCAGATCCAAACAACCCCAGAACCTTAAAGGGTTCCAAAATTTGGATCTAGATCTAACTCAAGCACTGATGTGAGCACCTGGGGCTTCTCTCTCACCTCAATAAACCTAGGAAGCGGGACTGGGAGTGGTGGGGGCTATTGTCAACTCCAGGGCAAGTTAGCCTGTGCAAGAAAATCTGTGGTTAGCATGTGTATTATAGCGTCCCCTGGGTGTTTTTAAAGGATCCAAAAGGAATTAGGGAGCCAGGACTCCTGGTGGGTTCTACTCCTATCTCTGCCACTGGCCTGGTCATGTGGCCTCTCTGTGCCTCAGTTTCCCCATTCTATACAGTATGGATAATAATAATGACCCATTTTGTGAAGCTCAGATCAAAGACCCTATATAGCCTAAAATCTCCTTACTGGACTGGATTCCCCAGCGGGTGGAGTCAGTGGGGCCAGATCCCCATCTGGTGTGAATTGGCCATAGCTCCATTGGAGTCAATCAGGCCTGGTCCCCAGCAGGCATAAATCGACTTCAGCTGAGGAACTGGCTCATTCTTACTATTAGGGAATGCCGTAAGCCCTTACCTGTCAAGAGGAGAGAAAAGACCATGAACCCCAAGACAATCCACAAAGGAACGCCGGGAGCCGTCCGGGCACGACCCATCGTGGTGCAGTCAAAAGCGAGATTGTTGGCAATTGGGGGAAAGCTCTGCTTTTTAAAGGCTTTCTGATGTCTCGTTAAGTCCCTGCAGACGTCATTCTGAAGATGACGCTTTCTAACGGCAGGTAATCAGAACACACCTTTTTGGTATTCCTTCACTTCGGTGTCATGCTGATCTTTCCCCCAATACCGCAGAGTGTACCTAAGGGGCAGGGCTAGAAACAATAACTTAAGTTATTAACATCCCTGAGCTGCATGGTCAGGCACGCAGTGATGAAGGCATACAAAAATCCTTATCAGGGGAAGGGAGTGGAAGTGATTATGATAATACTGAAGAGAAGCAGAATGATTTATATTTTTTCTACCCCTCTGGTTTGGGAGAGATCAGGTGGAGTGTGCTGCCATACAAAAAGGCCAGAGGAAAGAATGAGCGGTGTTTGACTAAGTGTTTTAGTTAGATACGCAGGTCACATGTGCTTGGATAGCTAGATACTACAAACAGCGAGATGATGGATGGATGGATAAATAGAAAAGTGAAGGTATGCAGAGCTAGGATAACAGCTAGGCGTGTATTTTTACGTCACCTGCAGCTATTTCTAGCCCCTGATTTGAATGATCTGACCTTTATAAACTGCTTCCTTCCGAAACAATTAGTCACCAGATACGTGATTAGTTTCCAGATATGTGTAGTGTTTTGGTACTATACAGACTTCAGTCGTGGGCCCAAACGTGCGGTGGGTCTCATAGGCTGGGAGAGGCTGTGCCTCCCCCAAACAGCCAGGCGTGGTCTTTCCCACACTCTGCCATGCCCAGGCCCGCCCCCCTCCTGCCGCCACCTCTCTGCCTGCATGTGGCTCCTCCAGTCCCCATGTGCTCTGGCCAGGGCTGGCACTCCAGGACTAGGGGAGCTGGGGCCCTGTGCTACCCGCCTTCCTGGTGCTCTGGGGCTGGGGGGCAGGGGGAGCTGGGGCCCTATGCTATCCGCCTTCCCGGTGCTCTGGAGCAGGGGGGCGGGGGGAGCTGGGGCCCTGTGCTACCCACCTTCCTGGTGCTCTGGGGCTGGGGAGGTTGTGGCCATGTGCCGCCCACCCTCCTGGTGCTCCTTTGGGGCTGGTGGGGCTAGTCTGAAGTAGGGCTTGGGGTAGATAGTTGTGGTGTGGCGGGAACTTTGGGCTCCAGCGGGGGAGAGGGGAGCGGGACCTCAGATGAAAGGGGTGAGGAGGGGGCTAGCTTCCCCCAGCCAGCGGTTCACACGCTGCCCATGGGCCCAAACATATTTTTCTTCTGCAAAAGTTTTGCATAAGCAAATCTTGTCTCTCAGGAATGCAATGTGGATCAAAGAGAAAACTGGACTGGGCATTGTCAAAAGTCTAGGTATAGCTTTCCCCATGACTAGCCCAGCCCTGCTAGCAACCAGCTGGAAATCAAAGGGCCAGATTTTCAAGGGGTATTTAGGCACCTATCTTACTAGGCATCCATCTGCATCTTTAGGGATCAAAATGACTTGGAAAATTTGGCCTCAAATCTCTTATTGACAAGGGGTTAAATCTGAAATTGACCTAAGGTTAAAATGAAACTGACTAAAAGTTCAGGGGTTTGTTGATCAATGCATTGCTCCATATTTGTGCCGCATAACTCCGTTCATCTCAATGGCCTGCAATCAAAACAGAGGCACACGATGGTGAATTTGACTCTTTGGGCCAGATCCTCAGCCGGTGTGAATGAGCAAACCTACGTCGATTTCCGTCCACTGAAGAGCTGGATCTGACTGGCTAGTCTGTTTTCACTGTCCAGTCTGAATGAAATAAAGAAAAATGAAAACCCGCCAGGGGGTATAAGAAAGAATCAATTCAATTTTTAATTGTTCTCAGTTTTAATCCTTTAAGTGACTTAGATCAGGAAATGGGGGTGTGTTGTGAATAGATGACTTGAAATGAACAGTCTCTGTTTAGTTACTATAAATAAAAATATGGTTTAAAACCAAGGTGAATCAAGTTACTGAGGGATTAGGTTACTGTCAGCAGTAGCTTGCTTTTTATCAGATTAATTCTTTCTTTCTTGGTCAGTTTAATTCTTCCTTTTTGCATCATGCTCTGCCTTTTCCTTTGTGTTTGACTACAGGATAATTACATGCCGGGGTATCTGTACACCAGGGCGTTTTTAAAGGCTCCAAAAGGAATTAAACGGATTGATTTTCACAGAGAGTTGGGCTCCTCATTTTAGATTTGAAAGACTCAGCTGTTAAACCCACGGGCAGGGAGGTAGGAACATAGGGTCAAGTTATAAGGTTATAGCTGCAGATAAATGCGTGTGTGCACATGTGACTCAGACCAATTCAGATCCAAATATTTTATTGGCATGGCAATGGGATAAACAAAGAGGGGCTGAGCCAGAGCCAGAGCGGGGAAGAGAGAGACTATAGAGGCCCTGCAAGTGGTGCAGCCCGTGACTAATATTTCTGAATGAATCGGGAAGGCAGCTGGCTTTCGCCCTGCCATGGCACACAGCCAGGAGACAGCAAAGTTGGTGCTTCTCAGTTCTGCAGTGGGATGCCTGGGCCCCACCCACACCCACTCAACCCGCTGACCTGGGGCTATTTTGGTCGTGGGAGGGTCCTGCGTGTGCATGGATTTCAGAGACCTCGCTCTTTGAGATACAGAGAGCAGGACAGTTGGGAGCCAGTTAGGGGAGAGGGCAGTTGTGCAGGGGGAGGAGAGTATAGGGGTGTGTGTGTGCATGCGTGTGATATGAAAGAGCCGTGAAGACAGCAGGTTCTAATCTGTGCAGGAGAATAATAAACAGAGGGAATAGAAATCAAAACCCAGCCAAAAAATCCCTAATCCTAACCAAACCCTTCCAGTTCCTTCTGTCTAGTGAGGCATCAGCACCCCTCTGTCTCTAACAGGGTTCCCCTCTGTCCTCTTTTCATCTCATTGAGTTCTTTCCCTTCAGAGGAGGGAAATCTGGCAACGTGTCCCAAACTCCACTCCAGCATAAATGGGTGGGAGGGGAGTCACTCTGGATTTACATGGAGGTCACTGGGGGATCCAGCCCTGACTCCGTTGACGTCAGCGGGATCACTCCAGATATACACCAGGGTCACTGAGATCAGAATCCAGCCTCGACTCCAGTGACTTCACAGTCACGCTGGATTAGCAGCTCTGGTGCTGGGGGCCAGCTGATCCCGTCAACTCTTTCCCTTTCAGGATTCATTCCTGAGGTTGCCCCAGTGTCAGAAATATTCCAGGACTCCCTCGGGATCTAAAGTTAGATGATGGAGTAATGCCAGCTGCCATGATGAGGGGTTTCTAAACTGATCCAAAAGCCAACAAAAAGGTGCCCATTCATTTCAGTGGATTTTGGTTTGGGCCCTAAATATGATAGTTTAGGAGGTAGGGATTGGGGATTAGAGATTAGATTATATATAAATATTTTTAGGTTATGTAAGGGAGAGCTTTGGGATCCAAAACTACGATTTAGGGATTAGAATTTAGAGATTAAGGTGAGATCTTTACCCTGACTCCTCTCCATGCGTGGCTGGTACAAGGACAACAGCAACGGCCAGGTCCAGAGGGGGGAAGAACCTCCCGATGCAGGGACTGCGGATGACAGCCAGAATGTCGCCTTCTGGGGATGCCCTCACTGGGCCTGTTTTAGGGAGCTGAAAGGCTCAGGGCTAAAGCTGGGTGGGAGATTCCTGGCAATGCTGCAGGCCAAAGGGCACCCTGGGGAGATTGGGTATTAGAGGTGAAAGATTAGGAATAAGTGTTACAGGATGAGAGATTAGACGGTGTTTAGAGTTAGAAAGGTAGAAGCCTTTAAAGTGAAGGATTAGATGGGAGATATTATGGATCAGAGATTAAAAATGCAGGATTATATATTAAATAGCAGGGATTAGAGATGGAAGAGTAGAAGGATTAGAGACAGATAGTATACATTATGGATTACAGATTAAATTAGGGAGTAGAGATTAGGGATTTGATTTGCACCATTTTAGAATCTGCCTTGGAATGTTCATTTTTGCACACCGTCTTTCTCAGAGTGGTTTGCGTCTCTTTAGTGACTTCTCATTCTGTTAAAATCCAAAAATGTTCCACCAGGGTCATGTTTAAAGGTGCAGTTGTCTGTAATGATCTGATCACCTACTTTTTTGAGAAAAAGAAAGTGTGTTGTGGTGATGCACACAGGCTCAACCAAGACTGGGGTCCCACTGTGCCGGGTGCTCAGGGCCAGCACTTCCATTAGGCGACCCTAGGTGGTCGCCTATGGCGCCAGAATTCAGTGGGCGGCATTTTGTGCGCTTCCCTCGGGGCGCACGGGAGCTTCCGGTTCCGCTCCCATTGCACCGCGAATAAGGACCTTCTGCCGATGTGCCACGGAAAACAGCGGCAGGCTATTGAGCAGCTCAATGACTGCCGCTGTCGCCTGCAGCATTTTGGTGGAGGGTCCTTCTGCGTCAGCGCAATGGGAGTGGAACCAGAAGCTCCCGCGCGCCCTGTGGGGAGCACACAAAATGCCACCCACCGAATTCTGCCTAGGGCACCAGAAATCCTGGTGCCACTCCTGCGGGTGCTGCACAAACTCACAGCGAGAGACAGTCCCTGCCCCAGCTAAGATCAGTGCCTCGTTGTGCCGGGTGCTGCACAGACACAGCGAGAGACAGTCCCTGCCCCAGCTGAAATCAGGGCCCTGTTGTGCCGGGCGCTGCACAGACACAGAGAGACACAGTCCCTGCCCCAGCTGAGATCAGGGCCCCATTGTGTCGGGTGCTGCACAGACACACAGGGAGAGACAGTCCCTGCCCCAAAGAGTTTACAATCTAAAGAGATAGAATTATTCACTCCCCCCACTGTTTTATAAATGGAGGAACTGAGGCGCAGAGAGATGAATTGATGTACCCAAGGTAACACAGGGAGATTTCCCGATTCCCAGCCCACAGCCTTCACCACCGAACAAGCCACTGTAATGTAAACCTGCTCCGCTGGGTTAGCACGTGACCATGTCTTCCCCTATAGCTCACCCACCCAAGAGAATTACTCTTTCAGCGCAAGTGTTAGGAGTAGTAAAGTGGTCACTGTGGGGTTACTCGGGTTACCCAGAGCGTTATGGGATGGCCCATGCTCCACCCCTCCCTTATGTCCTCTTTAGCTAGGGGCTGGTTCCCTCCCCTCTCCCCGACACTGATCCGAAGCTGAATAAAGCAACACGTTCCCAGACTGCTGCTGTCCTGTAACCAGCATGCTGCTTGTGCACTGAGCAGTTCCTTTGCATCACTGGTGCTGCAGGTTGCAAGTTCGATCCCGGCTGCATGTCTGTCCTTTGCGATGAAGATCATGCAATTTTCTTCCCTGCAAAGTCACTGGTGGCCTATAGGTGGGTCCGATGCCCCATTTTCCAGTTGAGCATTGCTTCCAGGGGCTCAGAGGAACACCCACGAAATGCCATGATGAGTCGGGGGTTGGCAAACTCTCCTGCGTAATCCTTTGTCCTCAGATAAATTCCTTTCCTTGGCATTTGGAGAGCTTTACAAACACTCATTCCCTTAAGCATTCTTACAGCTTCCTTGTGAAGTAGGTAAGGCCGACACCCGTTTCACGCAAGGAGAAGCTGAATAATAACATGCTTGACTTCAGCCAATGCTCCATTCCCAGAACTGGGGAGAGAACCCAAGAGTCCTGGCCTCCAGCCCACCTGCTCTAACCCCCTAGCCGATACCGCCTCGAATGTTTATCATTCTACGTCATTGACTGGCATTCCTACAATTCCTGCAGTTGCTGCGTAGGTAAATATCTCCCTGCTTGATGAGCGTACAAGGTCGAGATTTTCATAGATGGCCAAGGGATTTAGACACATACTGCCCATTCATTTTCATTGCTCAGACCTAATTATTAATGTCTAATCTCTAAAGAGTTTAGATACATAAACCCGTTAATTTTAAATCACCTGGTTCTAATTGCTACTCTCCAGGATGTCTAGACACATCATCTTATTACTTCTAATCACTCATTCTTAATTGCTAATCTCTAATCACTAAAGGATTTAGACACATAATTGCCATAAATCTCTAATCTATTCTAATATATAAACCCTAATCTCTAAGGGGTTTAGATGCATAATTCAATCCCTAATATCTACTCCCAGTCTCTGAGAGATCTAGACACATAACACCCATTAATTTCAATCCCTAATATCTAAGGGATTTGGACACATAACACTACTAATTTCACTCCCTTATATCTACCATTTTTGGCTGCATAACGTCCATTAATTTTAGTTCCTCATGTCTAAGGGATTTGGACACAGAATCCCATTAATTTAATTCACTCGTCCCTTTTTCCAATTTTTAAGAAATCTAGACACGATACTCATTCATTTTAATCCCAAATTTCTAATCCCTAATGTGTAAGCAGGGCGGGCACTTCCATTTAGGCGATCTAGGCGGTTATCTAGGGCACCAGGATTTGGAGGGGGGTGGCATTTTGCCGTCCTTGGCGGTAATTCAGCAGCGAGGGGTCCTTCCGCGCTCCGGGTCTTCGGCAGCAATTCTGCGGCGGGTCCTTCACTCGCTCCGGGACCCGCCGCTGAAGTGCCCCGAAGACCGGGAGCGCGGAAGGCCCCCCCCCCCGCCGCCGAATTGCAGCCAACCGGAGGTGCGGAAGGACCCCCGCCTAGGGTGCCAAAAACCCTGGCGCCGCTCCTGTGTGTAAAGAATTTAAACACATATCACCAATTACTTTCAATCCATATTCACTAATCCCAATCTCTCAGGGATTTGGATGTGTAACGCCCGTTCATTTTACTCCCCAATCTGTAGTCTCTAGTACATAAGGGCTTTAGACACCAAACCCTGATTGATCTGAATGGGAGATGTGTGTCTTTAAATATGTTGACCCTCTAACTGGAGAAATGAGTCTGTATATGGGGGGAGCTCAGAGTAGATTTCCCATGTGCAGGGTCAGCAGGTCTCTGCATCGCCACTCACCCCTTTCTCTTTCCCCAGGGCTCCCCCTTCCTCCTCTCTTCTGCGTCTCTAGTTCTTCATGAGCTCTCTAGCTCTATGCCAGAGTCAGCCGCCCTGTGTCTGCTGTGTAGAAAGTAGCTGGCTGGTTGGGTGCGTCTCCTCAGCAGGGATCCTGGGATCTGAAATAAGAAGGGGAGACATGGTTCTTTAATAGGGCCACGAGTGAAGGAAGTCAATGGAGTCAGGGCTGGATTCTGATTTGAGTGACTCCAGTGTGAATCTGGAGTGACTCCACTAATGTCAATGGAGTCAGGGCTGGATTCTGATGACAGTGACCCTGGTGTGAATCTGGAGTTACCCCACTGGTGTCAATGGCATCAGGGATTGGACTTTGATCTCATGGTGTAAATCTGGAGTGACCCCATTGCAATGAATGGAGTCAGGGGCAGATTCTGACCTCAGTAACCCCAGTGCTAAAGTGGAGTGGCTCCAAAGAAATGAATGTATTTACACTGGTGAAACTAAAATCAGTATTCCACCCCTGGTCTATAAAGACAGTGATCATGGGCCATAATCTGTCCTTTATGCCAACTATAATGCAATAAAATGTAATATCTCCATTAGAGTCAGTGAAGAATAGAGCTCTGACTCCACTGACATCAGTGGAGTCACTCCAGATTCACACTGGGGTCACTCAGATCAGAATCCAGCTCTGACTCCATTGACATCAGAGTCACTTTGGAATCATACAGGGTTATTGAGATCACAATCCAGCGCTGACTCCAGTGACATCAGTGGAGTCACTCAGCTCAGAATCTTGGCTGCAGTGGGGTCCCTCTGGATTTACCTTAATTTAATTTACGTCATAACCCAGCCCTTAGCAGTTGAATGACTGGGTGGGGATTATCATTCTCATATTTAACATTGTGGTTTCCCCTAGAAATCTCAGCCCCATCAGGCCCCATTCGTGCTAGGGGCTGTACAAATATACCTGGGGTGACAGTCTTTGCTCTGAAGACCTTACAGTATGAATCCCACGCCCACGTTGCAGCTCAGACTCACCACACACAGGAGGCAGAGCAGGACGAGGAAGACAAACATGGCAGCCAGACAGATGAGGATGATGGCCCAATATGGCAGACCGCTGGCAGCTGGTACTAGGGAAAACAGAGAGAGAAAGGGCCAATTTTGTATAGCGAAGCCAGTGACAGTTGCTCTGTAATCACAGCTCAGCAAGAGAAAAGGGAACAGATTGGTAAGCACCTACTGGCGACTCACCCATTACGGGATAACAGTCTACAACTGCCAACTGCTGATGAAGTGGTTCCTTTGGCACAGTGGTTCCTAAACTTTAACAGCCTGTGAACCCCTTTCACTAGCACGTCAAATCTCGCGAACCCCCTCTTAAAAATGAATATTTCCAGGGATGTTCTCCTTTAGCTGAGTATAAATTATAAAAGCAGTGATCTTGGAAATATCAAATTTGTTTTATGACATGCTTATTACACACTATTTATTAATTATTATTTATCATTACAGTATTTTTATTACATTATGAAAACGGCGACACTCTTCCAAGATCTCACTTCTGTAGCGGGTATCACTTTGAATAAGCCTGTTCTAAAACAAGACTCCTAGGTTTCATCGAGGAGTATCAGATGTGAAACAGCAGGAAGGTATTTAAGAAGCCAACTCAAAGAGTTCCTCCTACACAAGCATTCAGGGCATGAGCAGTCCAGGCAAACAACGCACGTTACAACAAAGCTTATACTTGTTCTTCACAATAATTTTAAAAACAAGACTAGCTGCCTATTTAATTTTAAAAACAGCAAAAAATATTCACCTCCCTTTCTGTTTCTCATAAGGAGTCTTGAAGTTTCAATCTCCTCAGTGTGATAGATAGGCTCGCTTTAATCTGCTTAGCTCTTGGAAGTCCAGGGGCTCTGGTCTGCTGGCCCCGGGCTGCCCGGGGTCGCTAGGGACAGCTCTGTCCGCCATTAGGGATTTTTTTCCCGAGAACCCCCGTAACATTTCACAAACCCTCCATGGGTTCATGAACCCCAGTTTGGGAACCACTACTCTAGCACAAACGGTAACATGGGGCTGTCCTGCTGGCAGGCCAAGGTTCAAATCCTACTCATGACCGGCATGTATAGAAGCAGCTGCCCGACTGAAAACACAGTACTCAACCATTGTAGTGCTGCAGTAACATATACTGTGAACTCCACTTGTGGACCCTTCCTCTAGGATGCCGGAGTCCTTCTTTTTAAAGGTACTCTGCTGGCTGGCTGGGTGTTTCAAGACGTAGTTCAAAACCACCTCTTTAAGCCCCGGCTTCTTCATCTTAGTTCCTCCAGTGTATACCCAGAATAACGCTATTGACCTCAGTGGGGGCTCACTGACATTATTCTGGAAATACAGCAGAGTCACTGAGCGCAGAATCTGGTCCCAACTCCATTGATGTCAATGGACGTCACTCCAGATTTGTAGCTGAGCCGCTAAGATCAGAATCCAGCCCTGACTCCGTTGATGTCAATGGGGGTCACTCTGGCCCCATTGACTCCATGGAGCTGTGGCAGATTCACACCAGATGGGATCTGGCCCCCTTGACTCCATGGAGCTGTGGCAGATTCACACCAGATGGGATCTGGCCCCCTTGACTCCATGGAGCTGTGGCCTATTCACACCAGGTGGGATCTGGCCCCCTTGACTCCATGGAGCTGTGGCAGATTCACACCAGGTGGGATCTGGCCCCCTTGACTCCATGGAGCTGTGGCCGATTCACACCAGGTGGGATCTGGCCCCATTGACTCCATGGAGCTGTGGCCAATTCACACCAGGTGGGATCTGGCCCCCTTGACTCCATGGAGCTGTGGCCAATTCACACCAGGTGGGATCTGGCCCCATTGACTCCATGGAGCTGTGGCCAATTCACACCAGGTAGGATCTGGCCCCATTGACTCCATGGAGCTGTGGCAGATTCACATCAGGTGGGATCTGGCCCCCTTGACTCCATGGAGCTGTGGCAGATACACACCAGGTGGGATCTGGCCCCATTGAGTCAATGGAGCTGTGACCGATTCACACCAGGTGGGATCTGGCCCCATTGACTCCATGGAGCTGTGGCCAATTCACACCAGGTGGGATCTGGCCCCATTGACTCCATGGAGCTGTGGTCAATTCACACCAGGTGGGATCTGGCCCCATTGAGTCAATGGAGCTGTGGCCGATTCACACCAGGTGGGATCTGGCCCCCTTGACTCGGTGGAGCTTTGGCAGATTCACACCAGGTGGGATCTGGCCCCATTGACTCAATGGAGCTGTGGTCGATTCACACCAGGTGGGATCTGGCCCCATTGACTCAATGGAGCTGTGGTCGATTCACACCAGCTGTTTGACGAAGCCGCAGAGGCTATTTTCACTGTTGCTCCCCCCAGCAACTGCTGTGTCTGAGCTGAGCGGCTCCGGGAGGGCCCGGGAGATGTGGGTGAGGCCGTGTCTGAGAAACAGGACGGGGCTCCACACCCCACCGTAGGGAGGGGAGCTATGATGGGAGGCTGTGCCCTATCTCTGTCATGTCACCGTACACTTCCTAATCCTGACCAGGCTGTCACCATACCAGTGCTGGGTGGAGCTGCGGTTCTGGGGGCTAGGGATGTGCTGGCATCAGGGGTGTTGCGAGCTGAGGGGGTCCTGGTGGCAACTGCAGACGTAGCGACGTCTCGGGTGGTGAGAGCTGGAGCAGTCGAAGTGGAGTCAGCAGGGGAGACAGTGGCTCCGGTCACAGCGCCCTGGAGAGGGGACGTGGCATCTCCGGTCATGGTGCCCTGGGGAGGGGACATGGTGGCTCCGGTCGCAGTGCCCATGGGAGGGGACATGACATCTCTGGTTCCGGTGCCCGATGGACAGGATGTAGTGTCTCTGGTCACGGCGCTCTGGGGAGGGGACATGGCGGCTCCGGTCATGGTGGCCAGTAGAGGGGACGTAGCGGCTCTGGTTGTGGTTCCCTGGAGAGGGGATGTGGCATCTCCGGTCGCGGTGCCCTGTGGATAGGACGTGGCATCTCCAGTCGTGGTGCCCTGTGGATGTGACGTGGCATCTCCAGTCATGTTGCCTTGGGGAGGGGAGGCGGCAGCTCCAGTCATGTTGCCCAGGGGAGGGGAGGTAGTGGCTCCTGTCGTGGTGCCCAGGGAAAGGGAGATGGTGATTCCAGTCATGGTGCCCGGGGGAGGGAACATGACGGTTCCGGTCGTGGTGCCCAGGGGAGGGGATGTGGCGGTTCCAGTTATGGTGCCCTGGGGAGGGGATATGGCAGTTCTGGTCATGGTGCCCTGGGGAGGGGACGTAACGGCTCTGGTCACGGTGCCCAGGGGAGGGGATGTGGCGGTTCCAGTTACAGTGCCCGGAGGAGGGGACGTGGCGGCTCCGGTCACGGTGCCCAGAGGGGGGGACGTGGCAGCTCTGGTCACGGAGCCCAGAGGAGGGGACGTGGCGTCTCTGGTCATGGTGCCCAGGGGAGGGAAGGTGGCGGCTCCGATCACGGTGCCCAGGGGAGGGGAAGTGGCGGCTCCAGTCACGGTGCCCGGGGGAAGGGACGTGTCGGTTCCAGTCACGGTGCCCGGGGGAGGGGACGTGTCAGTTCCAGTCACGGTGTCCGGGGGAGGGGATGTGGTGGATCTGGTCCGGGGGGTCTCAGCAGTGGACGTAACTCCTGAATGTGCTAGACAGGGAAGATAATGAGAGTTGCTCATGTAAATACAGCCCCCTTCTCCCTGCCGGAGTCCCCCCCAGTGCATGCCCCTCCCGCCACCGGGTCAGTGCCCTGCCGGCCCGGTTGGTCTCAGCTCTGCCCACTGGAGCTGTGTTTCTCCTTGTAGAAATACTGAAATCTGCCTGGGGCTGGAGCACAGCTTCCCCTACAGTGACTAGGCCACTCACCGGGGACGTGCGGAAAATCATCAGGAGAGCTCGATCTTCTGTCTGGGCGTCTGAAACCCCCATCCCCCTACTCGACCGTGTTCCGGGTTCCCCCTTATGGCATCATCCCTTCATCTTAGCGTTACCGTTCAGTGGTTAGAACAGTGGTG
The DNA here is from genome assembly GCF_025201925.1 of Gopherus flavomarginatus. NCBI lineage: Eukaryota > Metazoa > Chordata > Testudines > Testudinidae > Gopherus > Gopherus flavomarginatus. Next base: position 5,681,667 of record NC_066628.1, on the reverse strand, counting down.
GGGGTGGGTAGCCGGACTCCTGGGTTTTATTCTCTGTTATGGGAAAGGAGTGGGGTCTAGTGGTTAGAGCAGGGGAAGCTGGGAGTCAGGACTCCTGGGTTCTATCCCCAGCCCTGGGAATGGGTGTGGGGCTGGTCGGTTAGAGCAGGACTTGTGTGACTGTAGGTGGGACACTGCCCATCTGTAACTCACTTTCTGCCTGTTGTAAGGGGCACTGGGGCAAGCCCTGACTGCGAGGGGACGGCGCCCATTGCCCCGCAGCATGGCGCCCCGTAGTGCCTCACTGGAGCATTGGTGCCAGGACTGACTGTGAGGGGAGAGCGCCTGTACCCTGCTCCCTGCAGCAGCCCATCACCTACCCCCCCATTTTCTGCGTATTGCATAGCTTGACTGTCCTGGCCTTGGGAACATGGGGCTGGTTCCAGCTTCCCGTTAGGTTTCTGCTCTAGATTCCACAGCCTATAGGGGAGAAAACAGAATGATTGACGGCCGCTGCATCTTTCACTGGAGCTCAGAGCCAGGCCTGGAGCAGCCTTGGGCCTATTCTTACTTTTCATTTCTCTTATCATAGCCCCCAGAAGCCCCACTCACAGCCCAGGGCCCCGGGGCGCTAGGTGCTGTTCAGACACAGCACATAAAGACAGTTCCCTGCCCCCAGCCGCTTCCTACACTGGGACGCTAATTCTGGTCGTAAATCCCAGGCGGTGTCCTGCTCTGTGAATCACACGTTGCATAGTTTCTGGCTGGATGACGCTCAGGATGATCTGTTTCTAACTGTCTTGGCGATAAACAGCTAAACAGAGGGCTGGATGTGATCCGCAGGCCTGGGTTTCCTCCTCCAAAGAATAAAGACAAGGCTGGGTTAGGGCAGGCTGATCATATCTTTCAGGCAGTGGGACAAAGGTGAGCCAGGTTCTATTTTCAGTTCTGCCTGCATGACCTCGGGCAAATCATGGCATCACCCAAACAGATATCAGGGCCCCATTGTGACAGGTGCTGCACAGACACACAGCGAGAGACAGTCCCTGCCCCAGCTGAGATCAGGTCTCGTTGTGCTGGGCACTGCACAGACACACAGGGAGACACAGTCCCTGCCCCAGCTGAGATCAGGGCCCTGCTGTGCCAGGCGCTGCACAGACACACAGGGAGAGACAGTCCCTGCCCGGAAGATCTTACAAATTAAGTAGACCGGATATTTAATAATGATGATAACAGACAAGGGAATTAATATTATCCCCATTTTACAGGTGGGAACTGACTCACAGAGAGATGAAGCCACTTGTCTGCTGTAAGTGCTCAGTATTAGCACAACAGGCTCCTGGTCCATGACAGGTTCCTGGGCTCTACGTGTCCTGCCTCTCACAGGCTGGGGAATTCCTCCCAGCGAGTCCAGTACTGAGCCCAGTGACCCGATTGCCTCTGGGTTCACTTCAGCACCATCTCACCTGCCAGCGGAGCAGTGTTTTCCAGACTCTAAAAAGCTGAGCTCCCCGCATCAAATAAAGGAATGCAGTCGTGTCCCCACTACAGCCATCATGTTTCCTAACGACCCTACTGAAAACAAGCTGCCACTCAGAGCAGATTGTGTAGGTCTTTCCGTTATCATCCTCTCTCTCCCTTCTGGCAAAAGCAGAGAAATAACGAGCAATGCTGAGATTTAAATGATCATCCTTGGCATCTGGATCAGCAGCCATTCAGATGCACAGGGCAGTTCCCCCCCGCCCTCAGAGTGATGGGCTCAGGCTGTCTGCAAACTCAGTCAGACATTGGTTACACTCTGGGAGCGTTTTCAAGGTTATCTCCCCAACTATAACAGCTGGAGACTTCCTTTGTGTCTGAAATGAAAGCTGAAGACCTTGGCCAGCAAACCAGAGAGGTTCAGAGCTTTGGGACACGCTGCATTCGAGGGTGAACAAAACCCACCCTTACCTGGGAAGTGTAGAACTAAAATCAGCACCGGGATTAGCCCGAACACAGCCTGGGGTGAGTCTCGCCACCACTGCATGCTGAACGCTGTACTTAGCCGAATGCTTCAAATCCTCAGGCATCTGCCAGGCACATCCTGGTGGCTGGCAGCTTAAGTACCGTCCTGCCTCGTCCTATAAGTCACACCGTCATGGCGGGAGAGGACAGTTTATTATAGGGTGCAGTGATGTAGCATTTCAGGTTCAAGGGTGCGGACCGGAACAACTCCCTCAGAAGCAGTTTATTTTTGTCAAGAAATGGCGAGAATGGAGCTTCTGATCATGGACTTTCTCAGGCCACGCGGGTGCTTAGCGCAGGACAGGTTAGGACAGAGACATGGGGGAGTAATGAACGTGATGGATGGCATAAAGGCGGCATGTAAGGTCCCAGTTTCCTTTCATCTACCCTGGTGTTACTCCACCAAGGTGGTCTAGTAGTTAGAGTGTGTGTGCGGGGGGGCTGCAAGTCAGGACTCCTGGGTTCTGTTTTCAGCTCTGGGAGGGAAGTAGGGTCTAGGGGTTACAGCAGGGGGCTGGGAGCCAGGACTCCTGGGTTATCTTCCCAGGTCTGGGTGGGGAGTGATGGCTAGTTTGGGGGTCCTGGATTCTATTGCTGAGTCTGGAGGGGAAGTGGATAAATGGTTAGAGTACTGGGGGCTGTGACTGCAGATTCTTATGTTGTGGTTTGGCTCTCCCGCTGACTTACCATGTCACCCCAGTGCTCTGGGCCTCAGTTTCCCCACCTGCTAAACCAAGGTAACAACAACCACCCTCACCTCTCCCTGGGCTGAATTCTTATTTCTGAAGTGCTTTTGAGATTCCCTGCATGCAAGAAGCCACCGGCATGGGAAATTCTTTGTTTGCAGAAGTCCTGCTGAACCTGTGGAACTCACTGCTACATGATCGCCCTGAGGCCAAGCGCTTGGCAGGAGACAACAGTAAACGTGGACATTGACACAGAGAATGAAAACAAAGACAATTATGTGAGGCTACAAAAATACAAAAAATAAATCATACTAATGAATTAACCCCCCCCCCCCAGCCGCTAGTTATTAGGGGTCAGGAGGAAACGTCTCTCTTACGAGCTGATTATTCCACAAATTACCATGAAGGGGACGTGTAGTGGCCCTTCCTCTTAAGCAACTGATGCAGGCAAGCTGTCTGAGAGGCGACTGGGCTATGTGGACCATGGGTCTGATCCTGTCTGGGGCTAGCTATGAAAGTCACACAGGGTGCGAGACAACTAGGGAGCAGGTGATGCTCTGTCCCCACCTCCTGGGATCTCCACCAATGGCCCCAGGACACAGCGCGTGGCTATACGCCCAGTGCAATGACCAGCGCATCGCAGGCTACCATAGGTGCATATGCCCTCTCCCTCCTGCATGCTATCCGCCAGGAGGATGGTTGTGTTACCTGTGCTGCAGGGAGTGGGTTAGGGGTGGGGCTCAGCAGGGGTCTTGCTCTCCCCTGGCAGCCAGTACTGGCCGCAGTGCCCCAGTGCTGCGCTAGGGGGCACTGTGCTGCAGGGAGCTGGGTGGGGCTCAGCGGGAGTGCTCTGCCCTCACAGTTGGTGCTTCGTGCAGTGTCCCAGTACAGTGCTAGGGGGCACTGTGCTGCAAGCAGCAGGGTGGGGGGCCTAGAGGTGGTGCTTTCCCCTCAGTCAGTGCTGACCCCAGTGCACCATTGTGGTGCTAGGGGGCGCTGTCCCACATGGAGTGGGCTAGCTATGGGGCACTCTCCCCTGGCAATCAATGCTAACCCCAATGCCCCAGTACAGCACTAGGGGGCGCTGTGCTGCAGGGGGCAGGATCAGGGGGCTCTGTGCTGCATGGAGCAGCCTCAGTAGGGGGTGCTCTCCCCTGGCAGTCAGTGCTAACCTCTGCCCCGCTCCACATACACACAGTCAGACCAAGGAAGGACCCGTTGTCCCTTAAGAGTTAATGATGCTGGCTCCTGCTTGGCACGGTGACTGGTTTAATTACAGGCCGGGTAACTTGCAAAGGGAACGACTCACTTTTTATAACCCCTTTGTGAGCTCAGCTGGGGTGGAAGCAAAAATCTGGACTGGTCGGTTGCCTTCATAAACAGAGAGTCTGGCTTCTGGAGGGAGTCACGTGTTAATCAGGACTCTTTAGGGATTGTTCCAAGACTGGCCATTCCCAGCTGCTTGTGTTTGTTTTCCTTTCGTGCTATGTGTGATTTTTAAACTTGGCAATAGACCAGGGGGTGGAACCTGGCTTCTAGCCCCCACCTGCTCTAACCATTAGTCTCCTCTCCAAGCTGGGGATAGAACCCAGGAGTCCAGGCTCCCAGCCCACCCCTCCAACCACTAGGCTCCTTTTCCCTTCCAGAGCTGGGAATAGAACCCAGGAGTCCTGGTTCAGCCCCCCCCTGCTCTAACCCACTAGCCCTCATTCTGGCTAGCCTTATTCCTGCTGTCTATACAAATACACTGAAAACCTTGGAGCTGCTTCTGGGATTCCAGCCGGCCTCGTGCTAACCTAATTCCACAAAGCACACTTCAGGGGATCTCAGAGGCTCCTTCCTTCTAGTGGGCAGAAGTGCGCATACAACTCATACTCTGACTTCAAACACCTTCAGCCTTTAACCTTGGCAGCCCAGAGGAAACCTCTTTATCATAAGCATTAAGAGAACAGAGAGGCGAGGGTTTTTGAGCGCTGTGATGGTTTGTATTATGCAAGAAGCAGCCAGCTAACAGAACCGTAGTTCCCTAGGGGAACTGGTAAGGAAAGAACGTCTTATTATTGATTATTTACAACGAGGGGTTCAGCTCAAAAGTTTGACAAACTGCTATTAAGCCCACATGCCTACTGCTGAATTGTGGCTGCTTCTGGGGTGGGACAGGTGGATAACACCCACACAGCAATGTGGCATGGGGCTCGCTCGCCCGGCACTTAACCACAACCACCTCTGGGGTGGGTTTTTGGAAGCCACTTAACAGCCGCAAAGCAATGCTGCACATCAGGTATCTGAGTAGCTGCAGTATTGGGCTGTGGGGGGCCCGTTGCTCTGATCCAATGAACGATGGACCCCTGGGTCTGCTCCCATATGTGCCAGAGGGACTGGCAAGGGCAGATGGTGGCACCCCAACTTGAATGGACCCTTGCTCTGACTCTGTATGGACCAGAGGTGGCTTTTGTGATTAGATGAACCAGTCCCATATACTTTCCAGTCTCCTTCATCCAGTTCCTGACACACCGCGATGCTGCAGTCTTCCCTAGGACAGGGGACTCTGGAAACTGATTACGTATGCTATTAAATGGGGAGCGGCTAGATGAGTGTCTTCCTCATATTCCATTGCAGCCCATGTGGGCAACTCACCCCAAGTCCCCCTCCCAAGGTGGCACATTGGGGATCTGGGGGTACCACCCCAGAGAAGGACCTCAAGGAAATGAACTCGCCACTGACTCCATTAAGGCGGCAGAGCTGATGGTAATAACCTTCACATAGCAGACAACCTGGAAGAGACACAAAGATGTCAGTGGTACAACCTGGGTAACCAAGACTAGGCTCTACTCCCTGCCCAGAGCTGGGGATAGAACCCAAGTGTCCTGACTCCCAGCCCCCCCAGCTCTAACCACCAGACCCCACTCCCCTACCAGAGCTGGGGAGAGAACCCAGGAGTCCTGACTCCCAGCCCCGCCCCCCGCTCTAACCACTAGACCCCACTCCCCTCCCAGAGCTGGGGATAGAACCCAGGAGTCCTGAGTCAACTGCAAGCATGGGAGCTGGGGTAGGGAGAGGGGCCTAGACAGGGCATTCCCCAGATCCAGACACTGAGGGCCAGGCTGGCTTCCGAAGCATCAAGTGGCCCCACGTGGCCCTTACCGCAACAATCCCGGTGAGCAGGCCCACGGTGACGAAGAGACAGAGCAAGCTGATGAGCCCCATGGACCGGTATGGCCAGGGGGTCTGGGGCGCTGCAGAAGGAGACAGCAGAATGGGTGAGAGGCTCCTTCCCCAGATGGGTGGAAGCCGAGCTCCCAGCACTCTGGCCAGGGGCTGTGCTGCTCGCGGGCTCATGCCTGGCTTTCCCACCCAGCTAAATCCCTACCGTGGTGCCCGTCACCATAGCAACAGGGCATCTCCCGGGAGACAGTAGCTATTGTGGCACTGGGGCAGGGGGCAATTGATTTCCCTCCCTCTCTCCCCCTAGGGCAGCCGGCTTTTGGGCTTCACTGCTGCTTACCGAGGATGATGGACTTTCTGGGGGCCCTGGTGTTTCCTGGGGCATCATGATCATCTCCAGGGGTGGTGGCTGCAGTGTCGCCTCCACGGGCATCATCCCCATCATCACCAAGGGCAGCAGTAGCAGTGTCTCCAGGGGTATCAGTGCCATCTCTGGTGCCATCTGTGGTGGCAGGAGCGTCTCCAGGGACTGGGAAAGCTCCAGGGACAGTTGCATCTCCAGCATCATCTGTGGTGGCAGCTGCATCTCCAGGGACAGTGGTGCCTCCGGGGCCATCGGTGTTGGTGTCTCCAGGGACTGTGGGGGTGTCACCCTGGCCAGCAGTGGTGCTGATGTCTTCAGGGACTGTGCTATCTACAGGGGTGGCACTGGTGGTCTCTCCAGGGACTGTAGGGTCTCCGGGCATGGTGGTGGTGGTGTCTCCAGGGACTGTAGCATCTCCAGGCATAGCGGTGGTGGTGTCTCCAGGGACTGTAGCGTCTCCAGGCATGGCGGTGGTGGTGTATCCAGGATCCATGGGGGTGTCTCCATGGGAAGCAGTGGTGCCAATGATTCTAGGAACTGTGGTATCTACAAGGACGGTGATGAAGGTGGTGTCTTCAAGTGTGTCAGCAAAGTCATTGTCATATCCAGGGGCATCAGTGTCTCCAGGTATGGTAGTGGTGGTGATGTTTCCAGGGTCAGGGGTGGTGATGAAAACTCTAGGAACCACAAGGTCTCTGGAAGCAGCAGTGGTGGCAACATCTCCAGAGCCTGTGCTGTCTCGAGGGGTGGCAGTGGTGGTGGTGGTGTCTCCGGGGACTGCTGCATCTCCAGCGGTGGCGGTGATGGAGGTATTGTCTCCAGGGGCGGTGGTGGTGATGTCTCCAGGGATTGCAGCATCTCCGGGGGCAGCAGCAGTGGTGGTGTCTCCAGGGATTGCAGCATCTCCAGGAGCAGCAGCGGTGGTGGTGTCTTCAGGGATTGCAGCATCTCTAGGGGCAGCGGTGGCGGTGGTGTCTCCAGGGATTGCAGCGTCTCCAGGGGCAGCTGTGGTGTCATCAGGGATTGCAGCATCTCTGGGGGCAGCAGCAGTGGCAGTGTCTCCAGGGATTACAGCATCTCCAGGGGCAGTGGTGGTGTCTCCAGGGATTGCAGCATCTCCAGGGGCAGTGGTAGTGATGGTGTCTCCAGGGATTTCAGTGTCTTCAGGGGCAGTGGTGGTGTCTCCAGGGATTGCAACATCTCCAGGGGCAATGGTGGTGATGGTGTCTCCAGGGATTTCAGTATCTCCAGGGATGGTGGGGGTGTCTCCAGGGATTGCATCATCTCCAGGGGCAGTGGTGGTGTCTCCAGGGATTGCAGCATCTCCAGGGGCAGTGGTAATGATGGTGTCTCCAGGGATTTCAGTGTCTTCAGGGCCAGTGGTGGTGTCTCCAGGGATTGCAACATCTCCAGGGGCAGTGGTAGTGTCTCCAGGAACTGCAGCATTTCCAGGGGCAGTGGTGGTGATGGTGTCTCCATAGATTGCAGCATCTCCAGGGGCACTGGTGATGGTGTCTCCAGGGATTTCAGTGTCTCCAGGGACGATGGGGGTGTATCCAGGGGCTGCAGCATCTCCAGGGGCAGCAGTGGTGGTGTCTCCAGGGGCAGTGTTGGCAGTGGTGATGGGGTCTCCAAAGACTGCCACATATTCAGCAGGGGCGGTGATGGTGGTGGCATTTCCTGGGGAGGAGGTAGTGGTGTCTCCAGGGATGTTGTTGTCTCCAGGGCTGACAGTGGTGGTGTCTCCAGGGACTGCAGCTTCTCCAGGAGCAGTGTTGGTGGTGATGATGGAGTTTCCAGAGACTGCTGCATCTTCAGAAGGGGCAGTGATGGTGGTGGCATCTCCAGGGGCAGTTGCATCTCCAGGGGTGGTGGTGGTGTCTCCAGGGACTGCCGCATCTCCAGGGGTGACAATGGTGGTGGTGTCTCCAGGGACTGCAGCATCTCCAGGGGCAGCAGTGATGGTGATGGTGATGGTGTCTCCAGGAGCAGTGTTGGTGGTGATGGTGGAGTCTCCAGAGACTGCTGCATCTTTAGCAGTGGCAGTGATGGTGGTGGCATCTCTAGGGACTGCAGCATCTCTAGGGGTGGCTATGGTGGTGGTGGTATCTCCAAGTACTGCAGCATCTCCAGGGGCAGCAGTGGTGGTGTCCCTCGGGTGTGTGGTGTCTCCAGGGATGGTGGTAGTGGTGATGTCTCCAGAGACTGTGGTATCTCTGGGGGCAGCAGCAGTGGTGGTGGTATCTCCAGGGTTTATGGTGTCTCCACAGGTGTTGTTGGTGGTTTCTCCAGGGATTTTGAAGTCTTTAGGGACTTCAGCATCTCCAGGGGTGACAGTGATGGTGGTGATGGTATCTCCAGGGAGTATAGCATCTCCAGGGGCAGTGCTGGTGGTGGGGATGGGGACTCTAGGGACGGTAGCATCTCCAGGGTTTGTGGTGTTAATTGTGACATCTCCAGGGACTATGCTATCTTCAGGGATGATGGTGTCGCTAGGGGCAGTGGCATCTCCAGGGGCTGTGGTGTCTCCAAGGATGGCAGTGGTGGTGTTGTCTCCAGGGGCAGTGGTGGTAACTCCTGTGTCTCCAGCTTCAGTGGTGCTGGCGTCTCCAGAGGCAGCAGCACCAGCGTCTCCAGAGGTGGTGGTGTCACTAGGGGTGGCAAGGGAGGTGTTGGAGTCTCGGAGGGCATTGGCGGCATCTCCAGGGCAGGCAATGAGGGTGTCAGTGTCTCCTCCAGAAACGGTGATGTTGTCTCCAAGGGCGGCGGAAGCAACGGTGTCTCTTGAGATAATGGTGACAGCTGTGGTGTCTCCGGTGCTGGTGGCGTCTCCAGGGGCTGTGGTGGTCTCTCCGGAAACAGTGAGGCTCCCTTGGGTGCCCCGGCCTGGGGTCTCTGTGCCCCCAAAGGGAGTGATCCAACCGTGGGTCACACTGGCTGCAGGACTGATGGCCACAGCAGAGGTGGTGGTCTCCCTGGGGATGCCACTGTCCCTAGGCATGCCAGGCTGCCCCAGAGGGCTGAGCTGGCTGGGAGTGGTCGGCTCAGCCGGGCTGGTGTCTCTAGAGATAACCATCTCTCCAGGCATAGGGGTGGCCCCAAAGGGGGAGGTGATGATGTCTCCAGGAGCTGCAGTGCTGGTGAGGTCTCCAGCGGTAGTTTCCCTCACAGCGGTGGTGACATCTACAGAGGCAACGTCCCTGGAGCCAGGGCTGGCGTCTCCGGGGACAGTGACATCATCACCAACAGGAGCAATTGCTGTGTCTCCAGGAGTGACAGTGTCTCTGGGGGTGGTGGTGCCATCTCCAGGGGTGACGATGGCATCTCCAAGGGTGATGGTGGAGTCTTCAGGAACAACGGTGGCATCTCCAGAGGCGATGGCTTTGTCTCCAGGGGCAACAGTGGCATCTCCAGGGACAATGGCTGTGTCTCCGGGGGTGATGGCTGTGTCTCCATTGCGGGGGGTGGCACCATCATCTCCAGGGATGGGACTGATGCTTCCGTTGGTGCTGGAGCTGTCATCGTCTCCAGGGGCGATGGTGGCATCTCCGTCTCCGAGGACAGGGCTGATGTCTCCGTCTCCAGGGGCAGAGTCATCATCTCCAGGGATGGAGCTGATGCGTCCGTCGATGCTGGCGCTGTCATCATCTCCGAGGGTGACGGTGATGGTGGCAGTGTCTACAGTGGCGCTGGAAGCATCATTGTCTTCAGGTTGGAGCATGGCAGCGTCTGCATCTCCAGGTATGATTGTACCATCCCCAGGGTCTGTGGAGTCCCCATGGGATGTGGTCTCCCTGGGCTTAGCAGTGGGGTCCCTGAAGGCGGTGGTCCCATTCGCTGTAGCTCTGTCCCCAAAGCTCACTGCCCCATTCACACCATGAGGGAGGCTGTCTCTCCTAGCATGGACGTATCTCTCCAATCTACTGGCTGTGTCCATTGTCCTGTGAGTCAGACCTTGCTCAGCAGCGATGGGGCTGCAGCGGAACAACAACAAAATCCAGAAGAAATCAGGTCACGATGGGAAACATAATTGTATCATATCCCAGCCATGGGCACTGGTTAGTCCTGCCAGTGTTCGGATTGGCCTCAGCTCTAGAGCTGGTTAGGAAACGTTTTTACATGGAAAATACTCACTTTCTGGCAAAAATTCAAATACCGAAATATTACAGTTTTGGGCCAAAATCTTTCCATTTTCAGGAGTTTGGCATTTTTGGTGAAAAATCCGAAATCTGCATAAAAAAGACACTTTTGGCAAAAAAAAAATTCTTTTAATCAAAAACTCCATTTTCAAAACTTTGTCTCAGAGCAGAGCACTAACAATTGCTAAAAGACTCGTACTACCGAATAGAAATCCAAAGAGCAACCAACAGTTACAAATTGGAGCATAGACATCTGGAAAGAATTGTATACTGTAACAGAAATACCCAAGAAAAGTCTCAAACCATTCACATTGTATTTAATCAACCGTTTCATATACAGTGAAGGTCAGGCAACAAACACTTAACACATTAGGAGAAGTTTATGTATTATGAGAAGTTTAGGTAAAGTTTCTTTGCATTTGTTTATATATATATATATGAAATGTAATAAAAAGTTAAAACTCAAATTTCTATTTAAAATCAGTTCAGATGGAAAATTTGTGCCCAGGAATTGAATTAATGTGCTACTAACTTCTAGGGCTAGTAAACAAATTAAAAGAAAAAATAACTTTCATTACCATTTTGATGTCCTGAAGTTGTCACTGAAAAATTTTCAAAATGGACCAATTTTTCCTTTTAGCACATTAAATGCTTTCAAAACAGACCACATTTTAAGCTGATCACTGTTTTTAAAAGGGCTATTACTGATAGCTGATTACTGATGCTGTTTTCTTTCAAACTTTAGGAGAAAACGTTTTTGATTTTTTAAAAAGTGAATTTTTTTCTAGTGAAAAACAAAAAGTGTTGAAGATTTTGTGTGAAAAATTTTGTTTACAAAAGGAGCAATCTTTAGATCATAAAACTTCTTTGTATATGAAATATTTCAACTGGTCCTACTATTTTCAAACCACCAGTAATGAAGAGCTGTAGGAATGTATGAAGGGCAAAATGCCTGTGTCATACAGAACTCTGCATAGAGCTGCGTAGCTCTTTCTCGCTGATTCACCCTGGTATCAGACCAGGGGGGTTCTATTATTTATCGATTCATTACCTCCAAGTATAATAACAGGATTGGAAGGACTCTTTCTGGCAGAGAGAAATCTAGGGGCAGTGGCATAGTGGCCCAGCAGGAAAAATAAATAAAAGCCCAGGAACAGACAATTCCAGTAAATGGGAGGAGATTTATGTTGTATTTATGTTATTGAAATTAGCAATAATGGTGAAGCCCAGAAAAGGGGAAAGTTTCACCCCATAACAGTGTGTCTTAAGAGCATGCATGCATACACAAATCCAGAGCAGAAGAGTTGGATTATATACTCCTATTTTAAATTTTAAATAATAAGGAAGTTAAGATTAGATAGATAGATAGATAGATGGGGTGTATGGTGTGTATGGGGATAGATAGATAGATAGATAGATAGGTGGGGCGTGGGATAGCTAGCTAGATAAATAGATAGAGGGGGTGTTTGGAGATAAATAGATAGATGATAGGGTGTATGGGCATAGATAGATAGATAGATAGAGGAGGTGTTTGGGGATAGATAGGTAGGTGGGGTGTGGGTTAGCTAGCTAGATAAATAGATAGAGGGGGTGTATGGGGATAGATAGATAGATAGATAGGATCTAAGTGGAATGAAAAGATGGAAAGCTAGCTAGTTCAGTTAAATTAGGATCCGGGGGAATGGACAGACAGACACAAGTATATTAAGATCAGGGTGGTGGGGGTTAGACAGGCAGACAGACCAGCGTATATTAGGATCTAGGGGGACAGACAACCAGACAAAGTATATTCAGTTCTAGGGGGGATCAGACAGACAAAAGTATAATTTGGATCCAGGGTGATTAGTTAGACAGCCAGCCAGGAGTTTAGCAGAGCCTAGGGGGCTTGGACAGACAGATGGATAGGAATAGAGGGGATGCAGAGATGGAGGGGCAGTGACAGATAACATTAAGATCTGGAGATAGATACTTTCCGTTTCCCTCCGGCGTTCAGTCCAACGGAGCTGGGGAAGTAGGGCAGACTCTGTGCTGTGTCGCTAGAAGCCAGTCGATTTTGTGCCTGCCTCGTTACTATTTAAATCAAACTTGCTCGTCAGGGGGACGTTAAACCAATTATCTCCAGGATCCTGCTTTTTGTCCCAATGTCCCTGTCAAGGACGGAAGAAATAACCCTCTCCTTTGTGGAGTGAATGATATCAGTGATGGGGCCAGCAGAACTGACAACCAGCCCCGGGCGCTGTCGGTACCTGGCAAGGAAAGGAAGTAGGTGGTAGGGATGGGGGCTCAGAGTCAGGACTCCTGGGTTCTCTCCTCAGATCTGGAATGGGAGTGGGGCCTACTGGTTATAGCAGGGAGTGCTAGGAGCCAGGATTCCTGGGTCCCATCCCCTGCTCTGGGAGGGGAGTGGGATCTAGTGGGTGAGAGCAGGAGGGCTGGGAATCAGGACTTCTGGGCTCCATCCCTGGCTCGGGAATGGAAGTGGGACCTACTGGTTAGAGAAGCGGGGTGCTAGGAGCCAGGACTCCTAGGTTCTATCTCCAGCTTTGGGAGGGGAGTGGGGTTTAGTGGTTAGAGCACAGAGGGCTTTGACTCAGGACTCCTGGGTTCTGTCCCTGGCTCTGGGAGGAGAGTGGGGTCTCGTAGTTAGAGCTGGGGGCTGGGAGGCAGGATCCCTCCCCTGAGGCCATTTGTAGTGAGTCGCTGAGGTGTGAGACTCCAGAATCCCTCACTCTCAGGCCTGTGCTCCAGCCTCAGAGGCTGTGCGGACACAGGGATTTGTTTATGTGAGCACCTTGGAGCTCACAAGCACCTTTCTGGAGTGCTAGGCAAGCTGTGCTTTTAACATGTGCTGCGCTGGGTATGTTATCCCTAGGGGGCGGCCTATGGTTCAGGCCCCAACCTGCTCCTCCAGGGCAGGGGAGAAAGCTAGCACCCTTCTCTTCTCAGTCAACACACCATGCTTGGCTGCTTTCCCTCCGGCCCCCACCACAATGCAAACAACAGTGAGCACAGTGATGGGTGCTAGAGAAAAACCAGCAGACAGACAAGCCAACATGCAGGGGACAAGAGAGAGAGATCTAGGGAAGGAGAGAGAGCTATGGATGGATAGAGGGAGCTATAGATAGAGGGAACTATGAAGGGCATAGATAGATAGATAGATGGGGGGTGTATGGAGATAGATAGGTAGATGGGGGGTGTATGGAGATAGATAGATAGATGGGGGGTGTATGGAGATAGATAGAGGGGGTGCATGGGGATAGATAAATAGATGGGGTATATGGGGAGAGAGAGAGAGAATGAATTCTGGGTGGATGGATAGAGTTGCTGTGGAGAGCTGGATGGAAAGATGGAGGTAGAGAGCTATGAAGAGGATAGATAGATAGATAGATAGATAGATAGATAGATAGATAGATAGATAGATAGCAAGAGCTGTGGATGGATGGATAGATAGAGGACCTGGCAGGGGGAGCTAAGGGTAGATGGTTGGCTAGATGAAGGTGGGGACAGACAGAGGGAGGAATGGATAGATGGATAGAGGGAGGATCTATGGGTAGATGGATGGAGGGAACTATGCATGGATGGATAGATAGAGGGAAGTACGGATGGATGGATAAGGTGCTCTGGAAAGGGACCTGTGGAGAGATGGATGGATAGATAGAGTTATGGATTGAGGGATCTGTGGATGGCCGGAGGGAGGGACTGAACTATGGTAGATGGATGGAGGGAGCTATGGATGGATGGATGGCTAGAGGGAGGAGCTATGAGCAGGTGGATGGATGGATAGAGGGATGGATGGATGGAAGAATGATGGGCAGATGGATGGAGGGAGCTATGGGTGGATGGATGGCTAGAGGGAGGAGCTATGGGCAGGTGGATGGATGGATAGAGGGATGGATGGATGGAAGAGCGATGGGCAGATGGATAGAGGGAGCAATGGATAAAGGAAGCCATGGCGTGGATAGACAGAGGGCGCTCTGGCTGGATGGCTAGAGCTGTGCTTCATGGCAGATTCAATGGCGTTGCACCAGACAGCATGAGAGGAGAATCCCCCTGTCTACACAAACCCAATGAATGGCGTCCCCCCAACAGCCCCGCAGGGGAGCAATTTGACACCTTTCTTCCCAGTCACAGGTGGGGAAAGTAAGAGCGGCTGCCCCAGACCTGGCTGGATCCCTGGCCCCTGCACACCAATGGGTGCCTTTCTATTGAGTTTTTGAGCTTTGGGTCAGGGCCAGTCCTTCCAGGCCCTGAGCCTGGGGGACTCGGTGTCTCTCGGCGGTGCAGGACCAGCAGGAGAATTGCACTGTGTGGCTCGCTGAACTTTTCACCTGCTGCTGACTCCTGGAGTGAGAACGACTTGGGTAGGGATTTTATAGGGTGGAGGAAAATTCAGCCACGCCACACAGGTGTGTCTCTCTTAAAAATTGATACACTGGTGTAGTTACGCATAACTCAACCAGGTGATGCTGGAAGGCGAGCAAAATGTCCCCAACAAAGCAAACAAATGAAAATGCCATTTCCCTCCCTGATGGGGTGGAAACCTGCCTGGACACCAAGGCAGAATAAGCTGGTGCTTGTCTGCTGGCTCTTTATAGTTTCAGGTTTGAATCGATGCTCTTTCTGTCATCACATAGCAGAAATGCAGCTGTCTCTGGGGTGGGGCGCTGCTTAACAGCCGCACTACACAGAGATCACTCGCCCACTGCCAAGAGGCAGCCACCTCTGGGGTAGGACGCAGCTGCTGTTGAACAACTGTACTACACAGAGATCGCTCAGCCAGCACTGAGATGCAGCCATCTCTAGGGTAGGACAGCGGTTTAGCAGCCGCACAGCAATGCTGCACAGGATCATCTGCCAATCATTGAAATGCAGCCACCTCTGGGGGCGGGACAGCTGGGTAACAGTTGCACAGCTACGCTGCAGAGGAATCCCTCACTGGACCTTGAGATGCAGCCACTTCTGGGGTGGGGCACAGCACGTATTTAATAGCTGCGCCGCAAAAGTATGACTCATCCAGCCACTTCTGGCTTGTGTTGCAACACTAGCTGCACCGAAATGCTGCTCTCATCCTGTCGGTGCTGAAAACTTGTAGCTCACGTCACACAGGTCACTGAACCTTTCCGCAACAGCAATGACTGCTAGTTTCCATGGGCCAAATTGGAACTGGTGCCCTGTAGAGGAGAAAAGCCCCATTTCTCCTTTCCCACCCACTTGAGCTCTCCGGGCCGCGTGATATGGGGCTAGATCAGAGCTCACACCCTCGCAAGGCTGAAGACCCTGTATCCCATTCCCCACCCTCTTGAGCCAGCCAGTACCCATTTGGGGCAGGAGCAGAGCCGGTGCTCCCTGGAGGGGAAAGCCGCATATCCCATTCCCTACCCCAGCAAGGTCCATCATCGCGCTGTTATCCAGGATATGTGTGGTTGCCATTGGCATTAATTTTCCTATAGCAGTAAAAATGAAACAAACCCAGGCTGTAACTGCCCTGACTAATCCCTTAATTAGCCAATTACTGTCATCACCAAGGCATTTATTAAGAAAGGCGGCCTCCCCTTCCCTCAGCTGCCATTGCTTCTGCCTCTCAGCTAAGCACTACCAGGCCTGTTTGAAGCTTGGATGGGAGACCCGGGGGTTACGTGTGGGGCTGGGGAGTCGTGTTCATTTCGGAGCAGCTCCCCAGTTGCTGTGAGCCCCTCCTGAGGTCCCTTCCAACCATGATATTCTGTGATAGTCTATTAATGCTGCGGTGACGGGACTCACAGATTTTAAGACCAGAAGAGACCATTGTGAACATCCAGTCGAACCTCCGGCACATCCCTGGCCACAGAATCATGCCCACCCACTCCTGTGATAGACCCCTAACCTCTGGCTGAGTTACTGGTCCTTGAATCATGGTTTAAAGACTTCAGGTTACAGAGAACCCACCACTGACACTAGTTTAACCCTGCAAGTGACCTGTGCCCCCCACTGCAGAGGGAGGCAAAAAAAACAAACAAAAACTCAGGGTCCCTGCCAATCTGACATGGGGAAAGTTCCTTCCTGAACCCAAATCTGGTGGTCAGTTAGTCCCTGAGCATGTGGGCGAGACCCACCAGCCAGATGCCTGGGAAAGAATTCTCTGTAGTAACTCAGATCCCACCCCACCTGGTGTCCCATCACCAGCCATTTGGGCCATCCCCGGCCCCTCTCCCACTGGCCCTCCTCCCCCGCAGCCTCACCCCACTGTGCCATGGGGGGCACGCTGGGCAGGAGAGCAGGGAGGGAGGCTCACCCACAGCCTCTGGGGGGCAGGCGGGCAGTGCGGGTGGCGGGAGTGCGGGGAACGCAACCAGAGGATTCAGGAGGATACCGGATGGCCATGCAGCCGGGCAGAGAGAAGTGGTGCTTTGAAGGGGAAACCACCGCTTCTCTCCAGCTGCACGGCTGCCCCTGCTCCTCCTGAGTCCTCCACCGAAGCATTTGGAAGGGGGCTTGAGGGGGGGTTCGATAGGAGGTGGGGTCCCGAAGGGGGCCAGTTAGGGGCAGGATGTCCTGGGAGGGGGCAGTCAGGGGACAAGGAGCGGGTGGGGGGGAGTTGGATAGGGGGTGGGGTCCCAGGGGCCTGTCAGGGGGCAGGGGTGTGTCTAGGGATCGGGGCAGTCCATGGACAGGGAGTGGGGGGGTTGAATAGGGTGTGTGGTCCTGGGGGGGCCTGTCAGGGGGCAGGAGGGGTGGATAGGGATCAAGGCAGTCAGGGGATAGGTAGCAGGAATGGTTGGATAGGAGATGGGGTCCCGGGCAGAGGGAAAGTCAGAGGACAAGGAGCAAGAGGGGTTGGATAGGAGGTGGGGTTCCAGGGGGTCTGTCGGGGGTGGGGGTCTGGATAGGTGTTGGGGCAGTCAGGGGACAGGGAGCAGGAGGGGTTAGATGGGGTGAGGGTTCAGAGGGGGGCAGTGGGGAGTAGAAAGTGGGAGGGGGCGGATAGGGGCAGGGGGCAGGCTGTTTATGGGGGCACTGTCTTCCCTACCAGCCCCCCCCCATACAGTTTTGGAACCCTGATGTAGCCCTCAGGCTATATTTGCGGCTAGCAGTCACAGATCGGCTACATGCGTGGGGAGGGGCATTGCTGGGATGCTGCTTTTAACCACAGGTCAGGGGTGTGCACAGTTCTGTGCCCCCACTGATTGGAGCCCCCCCTCCTCGTGCATGCCCCTGCCATAGGAGCTGGAAGTAGGGGGGCTGCTGCACCCCCAGCTTGAAGTGGTTTTCATCATATCCAGGGTTTGCAGTTTGGTTCAGTGGTGCTCAGACCCCCCCCCCCCACTGTACAAGTTGTTCCCACCCCCCTACTTTTAGCTCCCGTCTCCTGGCCAAATACTGGCTCTGATGGATACAGGGGTAACTGAGGCATGGCTGCAACGCACCTCTGAGAGCGTGTCTCCCCCTGGTGGTGGTACCCAGCAACTACAACACAGCTTTTAAAAGTCCCTCTCCAAGGCAATGAAGAAAATTGCTGATGCCCGTGACCCAGCGGAACTGGGGATGAGGGGTTTGGGGTGTGCGAGGGGTTCAGGGCTAGGGCAGAGGTTTGTCATAGTCTCTGTACTGCAAACAGCAGAGGTGGGGCTTCCTGCTTAATGCAAGTGTCTTTGGAAAATGAAGGCTGGGCGACAGAATTCCTGGGTTCCGTTGTAGGCTCAGGAAGGGGAGTGGGGGCTCCAGGTTACAGTAGGGTGAGGAGGGGGCTAGGAGTCAGGACTCCTGGGTTCTCTTCCCACAGCTGGGAATGGAGAGTTATGTCACAGTTCTGGGGCTCAGGATCCCTGAAATCCAATCCCAAATTTGACACAGACTCCCTCTGTGACCATGGGCAAGTCACTGGATTGCTCCAGGCCTCAGTTTCCCCACCTAAAAATGGTGGTGATAATCCATCATTTGTCTATTTACATTGTGAGTAGTTTGGAGAAGAGACTGTCTCTCACTGTGTGTCTGTGCAGCGCCCAGCACAACGGGACCCTGATCTCAGCTGGGGCAGGAACTGTCTCTCTCTGTGTGTCTGTGCAGCGCCCAGCACAACAGGACCCTGATCTCAGCTGGGGCAGGGACTGTCTCTCCCTGTGTGTCTGTGCAGTGCCCTGCCCAACAGAGCCCTGATCTCTGATAGGGCATCTAGGTGCCACAGTAACAAACAGTAATAATAAAGAGACGATCAATTAGTACAGTGACAGGAATTTAGATGGAAGAACTAGGATCTCTCTAGGGGCTTATTGACACACAGATTTCTGCAGCTGCACCATTGCAGTGCTAAGCGATGGGAGAAGCCCTCCCCTCGGCATAGAGCTGGCTACACCAGGGGTTAGGTCCGTATAAATGTTGAGTTTGGTCACAGTGGAAGCAAGGTGTATTGAAGGCCAACGGGATCTGAAGGGGAAATAGCGGATGGAAAGGGGTCCATATAAAACAAACCCAGACCCCACCCCCTGAAGCCTAGATTTCAACTGCGTTAGCCAGAAGGGTCTCTTGTGGGTCATCTCCCTCCTAAGTTCTCCCAGCATTTAATAGCCAGGCTGGCTGGGACCCTCCCTTGGGCGATGAGGACGCAGCGTGTGTCTCTTGTAGTAAGAAGAGGCCCTGAAACAGAAACCTTCGTATCAGAGGCCTGGTATGAGGCCTAAGGCCTGAACTAAAGAAATAGTCAAGACGTTTCATACAGCAAAGTGAGGCTGTGAACCAGAGGCAGGTGTTGCTCACAGAAGTTGGCAGGGATCGGGCTGATGTTGCATAATATACTTAGAGAGTATTGGCTATTAGAAATATAAACATGGCACCAGGACACTCCAATACTGGGACATTCCACACAGATAAGGAACAAGCCCACCCCTCCCAAAGACAGGGTCAGAAGGGGAATATGATGGGTGGAGGTGTTTTGTTCGAACCACCATGTACAAAGTGAGAGGCAGCACCTTGCTACGTAGAGGGGTTGTACCTCAATATGTCAGGAGGGATGTGTAACCTGTTTGTACCTGTGTATAAAAACGCATCTCTGGGGTGCTGTCTTTGTCTGGCCTAGGGGGCAGTGGAAAGTCCCTGACTGAGCCGGTCCATTGTCAGGGAGCACATATGTACTGGCTCACAGCACCTTGGATATCTGATTCGAGGAGCTGGAGACTGTGTTCCTTTTCGACAATAAACCTGGCCGCGTGCCTTTGGTCATTGGGGGTTCTCTCGGGTTCTGCTGTGCCAGCGATCTGCGCAGAGCCGGGGCAGCACACAGAGGGAGCACACGCCCGCAGCTGACTGATCTCGACCTTGAACAGAACAGAGCACCACCCCGGTCGCATCTGACGCCATCTCCCTCCCCCTTGCGGCTGTCTTTCGTCCCGTCCGGACCCTCTCGCTGGGAGCCACGTGCAGTTTACACAGACACACCGACAGCCAAACCAATTTCTCTCAGGCGGGCAGTGTTTGTCAGCTTCTGGGGGCCGACTGCCCCACTTCACAGCTCTAGAGAATGGGATGTCGTGGATGGAACAAGAACCTCCCGTTCGGGGAGACTAGCGCCTGGCCCCGCTCCTTCTGCCCGAGGCCCCACTCCTCCCCCCTGGAGTCCCTCCCCACCCACTGTGGCCGGAGGAGCCTTGCCCCAGCCACCCAGAGTCCCGGCCTGCTGGATGGCCCCAGTCACCAGCCTCCCCATCCCAGCTGGGCTGCCCGACCACCCCCAGCCCTGGAGCGCTGGGCGGCCTCAGCCCAGGCAGTCCAGTGACCATCCCCAGCCGCTCCGAGTCCCAGGCTACTGAGCGGCCTGCCCTAGCCCTAGCCCCCGTTCGCTTTGGGGAAGAGAAACAGCCTGGGCTACGGCCACAGGGGAAGAGCGGGAAGCAGGAGGGGAATTTGGGGTGGAGCATGGGCAGGGCCATGCTTGGCTGTTTGGGGAGGCTCAGCATGCCCTGGCCTGCAACACCAGCTGCCCATGGAGGATGTCCAGGTTGCACCCACAGCTCCTGCTGCATCAGCCATCCAGGCATCTCTCAGTGCTTACGAGGAGCAGTGTGATGCCAGCTTTCTGTAGAGACCTTACGTGGCATGTTTTGGTGAGCTAGGATGGAGAGAACAAACCCACGGTATCCCGGGAACTTGTACTCCCTGCTGTCCTCTGCCACAGATGGGTCACAGATAGGGCTGGGTTTATGGGCCATCTCTCTGTTACCTGGTGGGGTCAAGTATGGGGGGGTTGTAGCCCATTAGTTCCTTTTATTATCCATTTATTGTTGTGGTGTGCAATATGATTTATACACTGTTACATATAATTAATGTATGCTAAGTAGATGTAAGTTGTAGTGTTACAGAAATATAAATTTGATTTGGATTTAGGAATGATAAGTATGCATTAGTACATCACAGAAGAATGAGAGGTCACCCCATGAAATTAACAGGCAGCAGCAGCTTTAAACAAACAAACAAAGGGACATACTTCTTCATACAACACCAGTCAACTTGTGGAACTCCTTGCCGGAGGATGTTGTGAAGGTCAAGATTAGAACAGGGTTCAAATAAGAACTAGATAAGTTCATGGAGGATAGGTCCATCGATGGCTATGAGCCAGGATGGGCAGGGATACAAAACTATGCTCTGAAGAGTCCCTGGTCCATCGCCTAGCAACCTGACTGGTGGGGCCTGGTGTATGGCATGCATCCTTGTTACCTAGCAATCAGGCCATGGTCCTGGCAGGGTGGGTTTTCTGTCTCCCTCAAGGGCACAGCGTGATGCGGGCACTGGGGGCCCAGAGCCAGAAGAAGGGGAAGAGTGTCTCGGTGAAGGAGGCCGTGAAAGTGAACAGTGGAGTCAGGTTCTCGGCATGGTAGAACGACACCCGTCCCCCTTCGTAGTCCAGACAAACCTGGATCCTGTGGGGCCTTTGGCTCGGGGCTGCCGCTGGTGGCCATTGAGACAGGGGAAGGAGCTGGTACCATCCCAGCTCCACAGCCCACACCCCGTGCTGGGGCTGCAGCACCGTGGGGTCCCTCCTCCTCACGGACTCCCTCGCCACTCCCACTGCCCAGCCGTCTTTGTCCCCCACCTCCACCTCCCAGCAGTGCCGGCCCGAGGAGAAGCCCTCAGAGCCCAGGATGCAGGAGGCTGGGAAGAATCTGCGGTGGTCACTGGGCAGGCAGCCCCTGCTGTTCCCATGCCACACGCTGTGCCGGTCTGGGGACACCACCAGGCCAGGGTGAGCGGAAGCGGCATCCAGGGTCAGGATCTCTGGAGGGGCAGAAGAGAATTGGAGTAAGTCCATATACAACACAACAGCCCCCTTTCCTTTCAGGGCCAGTCCATACATAGCGTAACAGCCCCCTTTTCTTTCAGAGCCAGTCTATATACAGAACAACAGTCTCCTTCCCTTCAGAGCCAGTTCATATACAGCATAACAGCCCCTCCTCCTTCAGAGTTAGTCCATATACAGCATAGCAGCTCCCTTTCCCTTCAGACCCAATCCATATCCAGCATAACAGCCCCCCCGCCTTCAAAGCTAGTCCATATAGAGCATAGCAGCCCTCATGCCATTCAGAACTAGTCCATATACAACACAACATCCCCCTTTCCTTTCAGGGCCAGTCCATACACAGCATAACAGTCCCCTTCCCTTCAGACCCAGTCCATATACAGCATAACAGCCCTCATGCCATTCAGAGCCAGTCCATAGGCAGGAGGGGGCAGAAAGGAGCCAGCAGCGAGCATGAGGTGCTCAGGGGAGGTAGTCTCAGGGGACGGGGCGGAGCAAGGGCAGGAAGAGGTGGTGTAGGGGCGGGGCCCTGGGTTGGAGTGGGGGTGGGGCTTAGGGATAGGGGGCGGAGCCAGTGTGGGGCACCCACTGGCAGAACCAATGTGCCTGACAGGAGGCCCCCCAAATCTCCTACTGCTCAGCAGAGACTCAATTACACTACAAATAATTAATCATTTAGATTGGAAAGACCTTGGAGCAGAGACTTCCTTACATGTCTTACCCTGGAGCAACCCTACATAAATAAAAAGAACAACAACAACAACAACAACAATGCCACTGCTTACCTCGGCTTTCCCACATCTCATCCTGGAGAGCTCTCCTCTTGCGGGAGTGATGCCTGATGCTCTCCTCCAGTTCAGCCGTGGGTGCAGACGCCAATTTGGGCAGTGTCATCTTTTTATACCTACGGGAAACAAACAGGCACACACCAGAGGGACTCTGTATTAAGGGAACCATGCACATGTTAAGTGTGCCAGGGGGAGCATCTCTCAGCAATGCTGGATCCAGTGGGCACAGCTGACCTGCAGTAGGATGCTGCATCTATTTGCCAACCCCCAAAACTCTCCCTGAGATCCGAGAGTCAAGCTGGGTCCTTGGCATTTAGCCAATGACCAAGGAGAAAAGTTTGGCAGGGACAAACAGGCACCTGTGCAGTCCCTGTCCCTCCTCTCCCCACCCCTCGGTTACACCCATCCCCTCCCCATTCTGCCCCTCGGTGACCCTCACGCAGCCACCCCCATACCCCATGCAGCCTTCCCATCCCTTTCCTGCCTCTCGGTTGTAGGGGTAGATTTTGGCAAACCAGTAAAGTGCTTGAAACCACTATGGCTTATTGTTAAAAGCAGCCTATTCGGCAGTCTCAGTTTGACCAAGGCAGGAGGGGAGGGGTTTTTTTGGGTGTCACAGAAAGGGCAGCTTGACCCCGTGTCCTTCCTGATAAGACTTGTGTTGAAGTTGATGATACATGCATTTTAGAAGAGCATGTGCCCCAGGAATGTCTATTGGGGCCTCAAGGTTGCAAACTCTGGGAAAACCCCACACCTGGTTAATCAATAATCAGAAGGAAACCTCTTGCTTGACCATTGAAACTATTTGCTTAACAAGTTTTCTTTGAGGGACATGGCATTCGATTATTAATGTATAAATAAGGGGGGAAAGTTTGAGGTAGGGGGACTCTCCAGGACTGGACTCTCCCTCCGGATACATCTTGTGTTCCCCACCCACAGCCGCTGTGCCACTTGAGAGCCACACTCAGCTTCGGTAATTGTCGAGGGCTGGGGGTGTTTTACTAACCTGTTGCATATGTAAGTAAGTGCTTTAGACTAAGTAAAGTTTAGCTTTAAATGAAAGCACTCATGTGTTGTCCTGTTTGTGCCAGCCATCTATCGGTCGGACGGCTGTGTCTCTCCTGATTTATTTCCTGACACCTCCCCGCACAGAGTAAAAGTTACCAAGAGCTTTGGGTTGAAAGAACCCCGGGTAACACAGTGACCCATGTGTGACCCTGTTCCCACACTTCAGTGACCCCAGAACAGCTCCCCCCCATTTCTGCCCCACACCTGGCAGCCCCCATATGCCCTCCATTCCCATGGTGGTCCCCTTCCTGCTTTGCCCTGGGTGATCCCCGTGTGGCCCCCCCATCCCCTTAGTGACTCCTTGTGTGCCCCTCCTTTCCCTCGGTGAGCTCTCTGGGCTCCCCAGGGACCCAAACAAACCCCCCATCCCCTTCTGCTACTGCCACAGGTGCAGCCCCCCGACATGACCTTCTATAGGTGGGTGCATAAGCTAAAACCAAATGGAGCTTGTAGGCCATTCTGCTGCTGATGCAGAAGCAGGAATATTCTGCAGCTGGGATGGGGAGGCCTCTCCCCCCTGCCCCCTCCCCGATACCAGAGGGCACGAAGGAGGCTCCTACTTGTTCAAGGTGCTTTCGGCGTCCTAGGTGGGAGAGAAAGAAGAGACCATCAGCTCTCCAGTCACGAACTGGGGCTTGGTGGCCCAGGGACTGGAAGGGAAGCCGGGGGGCGGGGGGTGTATTTCTGGAGCGGGAGCAGGAGTATTGTGGACTATGGTTAGAAAGGAATCAGTGATTCCTAGGCCACCCCCTGTCAGATGTAAACCAGCACTGCTCGGATGTGTGTCAGAGCCCCTTCACTGCTGGGAACAGAGGATGATTCTCTGATAAGTCCAGCAAGCAAGGGGAGCACTGGCAGCATGGGATGGTGCAGAGGGGTGGCAAGTTGGGGGCCCCTCTCTCTCTCTCTCTCTCTCTCTTTCCCCCTCTCACATTCAGGAGCTCAGCAGCTGGGAGCCGGCACTTCCCCTCTAGCTCGACGACCAGTCCATGCAGCAGTGTTGCCCTCTGGTGGAGGCAGCTGATGTTCTCCCGCTGTAGCTGCTTCACACCCTGGGCCACATTACCCAGCCCCTTCAGCAGGAGACACTCCTTTTCCTGTAACAGCCAATACAGATGCTGGAAGGTAGACACCACTCGCTGCTTCTCGTGTGAGCCTGTGGTGTGAGCCTGTGGTGGGCAGGGAGAGAGGAGGGACAGGTTGGGACATGGGATGCGCAGCTGCGGGCACCTCAGAGAGGGAGGACATGGTATTCCCATGTGAAGGGGCAGCATGGGATTTGTGGGAGCAGGAGATGGTAATACACAAGGGAGGGAGGAGCAGATGGACAGAGAGGTGCAAGCATCCAATATGTTTTTTGATAGAAAACTGGGTTAATTGGCAGCAGTAGCAGAACTGTTCTCCTCTACAAAGGACCAGCCCCTAGAGGGTGGGACCCATTGAGATATCCAGCCTGAACTCAGTCTTTATAATGACCTATCTTCAAAACTAGGATCCCACAGCGCGGATCACATGAGTGAAGGGAGTAACTCCATTACCCAGCAGCAGTAGAGCTGTTATCCTTTAGCAGGACCAGCCGTTAGAATAGAGCTGCTCAGAAATATTTAAACAACTCTGTTTTTCCATTAGAAAATACTGATTTGTCACACCCGAAATGTTCTGTGGGAACTTATCTGTTTTGACTAAACTTCCGCAGGTGCAGGAACTTCTGGTCAAAGTGAGAGCTCTACGCTCCAAGAATAACCAGTAGCCCAGTTGTTAAATGGACATTTAGCTAGGATGTGGAAGACAGAGGTTCAAATCCCTATGTGGCCTGATTGGATCTGGAATTTGAACATAGATCATCCACCTTTGAGGAAAGTGCTGTAACCAGGGAGTCTGGGATACTCCAAGGCCAGGTGCCCTCCATCTCTTCTGTTGAAGCTGCTCCATTTTGCATAAATCAGCGGTTCTCAAACTTTTTTTTTCCCCATGGACCACTTGAAAGTTGCTGAGGGTCTTGGCAGACCATTTAATGATCTTCCCAAATGTTGTTTGTACTGTTAGCTAACTATTGTAAAGCGCTTTGGAGAAAAGCACTATATAAAAAAAACTTAATAAGAATTAACGTTTTTTTGTTCTACAAATAAAAGCACACAACTCATATTTTAATATCAGTAGTCTTACCTTTCTAATGCGAGGGATGTGCTCTCTCTCTCTCTCCCGCCATGGCAGCCCCCGAGCTGGGGCTGGGAAGGAGGGGTGTGTGTCTCTCCCTCTCTCCCCCACTGCAGCAGCCCCCGAGCTGGGAAGAAGTGGGGGTCTCTCCCTCTCTCCCCCACTGCAGCAGCCCCCGAGCTGGGAAGAAGTGGGGGTCTCTCCCTCTCTCCCCCACTGAAGCAGCCCTCAAGCTGAAGCTGGAAGGAGGGGGGTCTCTCCCCTGATACAGCAGCCACAGGGCTGGGGCTGGGAAGTAGGGCTGTCTCTCCCCGGCAGCCACAGCCCTGGAGCTGGGGTAAGTCGCTTCTTTCTCTAGCCGCTGCAGCCCTGCACGTCCCAAATTCCCCCACACACTCTCTTCTCACACCACTGCCCCCTCCCACCTACCCCCTATTCCGCCCAAGGCCACCATCTCACCTTACATGCGAGTCTTCTCCAGGGTCCAGTGGAGAAGTGGAGCCACACCTGCACGGCTATACTAATTAGGTGGGTGGCCCTTCATTCGCTTGTGTGCAGCTGCCCAGGCGCACACTTTAGACGGAACTATCTGCGGACCACCTGAAAGGAGCTCGTGGACCACTGGTGGCCCATGGACTATAGTTTGAGAACCTCTGGCATAAAAAGTCATTGGGCCAGAGAGAGAGACTAACTGTAGCTCTGACAGTAGGAGGCTATTGCCTTCTATGGGGACCAGCCACTAGAGGGGGACGTGAGACACGCTCTGCAAGGGTGTTGCATCGGCAAAGTGCAGGGGAACCCCAAGGGAAGCCCAGGGGCTGTGGAAAGAACTTACCAGCAGCGTCTCCAGCCTCCTCCCTTCGCTAATGGTGAAGGCCTCCTGGCTGGAGCTCTCATCTTTCAGAATCTGCAGATGCCTTTGAAACTGGCCCTGTCAATAACAGCGGAAGGTTGGTTTATGGTGGGAGGCTGAGCTGGGAGTAGGAAATCAGGATTTGGCTCACAGAGAGAGGATTCAGGACTCCTGGGTTCTGTGCCCAGCTCTGAGAGGGGAGGGGGATCTAGCGGGTTAGAGCAAGGGGTGCTGGGAGCCAGGACTCCTGGGTTCTAACCCCAACTCTGGGAGAGGAGGGGGGGGTCTAGTGGTTAGAGCAGGGGGGCTGGGAGTCAGGACTCCTGGGTTCTAAACCCAGCTCCGGGACAGGGAGGTATGTGCTTAGCACACAACTAGGACAGTTCCTTGGTTCTATTACTGGTTCCAGGCTGTGGGAGCCAGGACTCCTGGGTTCTACGCCCACACTGCCCCTCCCAGCCCCACTGCTCTGCTCCAAGTGTCCGGTGTTAGAGCCAGTTACCTTGTACTCCTGGGCTGCCTCCTCAATGGGAACCACCCTGTGAGCTCTGTGCTCCTTGGATCTGTCACACACCAGGCAGATCAGGGCCTGATCCTCCTCGCAGTACAGCATGAGCCTTTCCTTGTGCCTCTGGCACATGCTGCCCTCTGCCCCCCACCCCAGCTGCCTGGCTCTCTCCACCACCTTCCCCAGCAGGGGGGTTGGGTGCAAATGCCTCTCCTGGAATCTCTTCCCGCACTTGGGACAGGAGACGTTTTCTTCCAGTCCTTCCCAGACCCAAGTGATGCAGGCCTGGCAGAAATTGTGCCCACAGTTCAAGAGTACGGGGTCTTGCAAGGAATCCGAGCAGATGGGACAGGCCAGGTCATCTGCCAGAGCTTTCTCTGGGTGAACAGCGGCCGTGGCTGACAAGAGAAACAGAAACTTACAAGAGGGCTGAGCTCTTTCAGGCCCACTCACTTCCTGGCATCTTGGCAGGTGGATTTGTGTCTGCCCCTGGCTCTGGGAGGGGAGTGGTTAGCGCAACCCACTGCCCAATTTAGCACACAGCTGAGCTGCAGCTGTGTGCTAGGCTGCCAGCCGACCCGGAGGGGTTGGGGATCCGGAGCTGCCCTGGGTCTGGGGCCAGGGCTGCTGCTCGGCCCCACACAGCAGGTTCCAGGGTCCCTGCCGCCCGATCCCCTGCCCAGGGCTCTGCTCCTGGCCCCACGCTGTGGAGAGGTCTCTGGGTTGGAGATGCTGGGCACAGGGGGCCGTGGGGGAGGTTGAGGGGGGTGCGTTGTGGTTCTCAACCCGTGGCCCAGGTTGAGAACCACTGGATTAGCACATCAGTGGAGTGTGGGGAGGAGGGGGGTTGGGTTAGTAGGAGTGGGGCACTGTTTACACTGGCGCTTTGCAGGGCTGTAACTTGCTGTGCTCGGGGGGGGGGTGTGTTTTTTCACACCCGAGCGAGAAAGTTGCAGCACTGTAAAGCGCCAGTGTAGCCTTAACTCCAAACCCATCCCTGTCCTATTAGTCCACTAACATTTCATATTACTTCTCCAGCTCACACCTATTTACTCTGCGAGGCTGAGACTCCAGAGACCCAGGTTCAATCCCCAGCTCTTCCACTGACTCCCTGTGTGATCATGGGCACATCCCTTAGCCACTCTGTGCCTCACTTTCCCCATCTGTAACAACTTTGGACTGAGGAGACAGGATTAGAATCCTGATTCTTCCAAGCCCAAACTCTCACATCTCTGTTTGACCCAATGGGGATCCTCTCCTGGTGGTGGGTCTAGTATAGTGTACACAGGGGCAGTCGCTAGGTGGCAACACATTCAGAGACACCCCCCCGTTCACACGCTACAATAGTTATATCATGCTGTCTGAAGAGGTAGCCCCCTACTCCACGCACACTGTAGCCTGCAGGTCTAGGCACAAAAACGGCCATACTGGGTCAGAGCAAAGGTCTATCTAGCCCAGTGTCCTGTCTGCTGACAGGGCCAATGCCAGGTGCCCCAGGGAGAATGAACAGAACAGTAAGCAGCAAGTGATCCATCCTGTCGCCCATTCCCAGCTCTGGCAAACAGAGGCCAGGGACACCATCCCTGCCCATCCTGGCTAATAGCCATTGATGGACCTATCCTCCATGAACTTATCTAGTTCTTTTTTGAACCCTGTTATAGTCTTGGCCTTCACAACATCTCTGGCAAAGAGTTCCACAGGTTAACTGGGCGTTGTGTGAAGAAATACTTCCTTTTGTTTGTTTTAAACCTGCTGCCTATTGATTTCATTGGGTGACCCCTGGCTCCAGTGTTCTGTGAAGGAGTAAATAACACATCCTTATTTACTTTCTCCACATCAGTCCTGATTTTATAGATCTCGGTCATATCCCCCCTTAGTCGTTTCTTTTCCAAGCTGAAAAGTCCCAGCCTTATCAATTTTGCCTCCTACAGAAGCTGTTCCATACCCCTAATCATTTTTGTTGCCCCTTTCTGAACCTTTTCCAATTCCTATGCATCTTTTTTGAAATGCGGTGACCACATCTGCCTGCAGTATTCAAGATGTGGGAGCACCATGAATTTATATAGGGACAATACGATAGAGGCATTTGCTAGTCAGGCATCCGTGTAAGTTAAGGCAAACCAGCCATGAACCAGTGCACCTCAAGGCCTGTCAGACAATAACTTAGCTCAATTAATAAAGGCATAAGTCCCAAAACGCCTTAGCATAAGCAGCGGTTGGGAGAGGTGGGCATGACGACCATTGATGAGGAGGAGGAAGATAATGACTAACATATTAGGTTGTTCTGCCAGATCGGTGTGAGTAGATAGATGCTCAGCCGCACATTCTGTCTTATCTTGGGCTGGAATGTTTGTCACTTGGCGACGTGTGTTAAAACGATTCCAAATACAGAAGGTTTTTTTTTTTTTTCTAAGTGTGAATGTTCCACCCCTGCACACCAGGCTTCCCAAGTGAACAGCAATTCTACTGGTCCAGGGCCCGATCTTGGACCAAGAACCTACCAAACTTCAGAGTGTTAACTGGGAATTCCTAAGGTCCTCAATATAATACATACACAAATCAGGACCCCAAGGACAACCACAACACACACACAAAGGCTTGTGTCTTCAAGCGACGCTATAAAAGCAGCTCATACATCACAGAGCAGGTTAGTTCCCCATCAGTTTTAATGGGTGATCCAACTTCCCCACCGACCCAGTGGCTCATTTTCCCAGAAGCCCGCGGGGCCCCGCCTCATTTCCATAAAAGCCAGCGCCATTAGAGATGAACAGGCTATACGTCCGTGACATCTGCCCACCGGGATGCACCTGGTTTGACAAACAGAAGCTGGTTCTGGGGTGGATCCTGCGGGAAATCCAAGCCCAGAGGCTGTTCAGTCTGAATTGCCCTCATGGTGGGGGGAGGGGGTGGCAGAGCCTGAGGGTCACGGCACCCCCTACAGGTAAGTGAGCCCTGCCCTGAGGTTAGAGGGGGACAAGGGATGTGCCATGCACCCAGACAGGGCAGTTTCCTTTGTCCCTCAGAAATTGGCTTGTTTGCGCTATGTGTGGCGCGACTGTGACGTGACCCCTGGTGGCCAAGGGAGAGCAGTCTGCACCTGTGCTCTGGTGCTTTGCACCCACAGTCCTGCTCTGCAGCACGAGTGACCCCCTGCAGCTGGCCCCCTACAGGCCTTCAAGACTCTTCGCATCTCAGTCACATTGATCCTCAGCATTAGAGTCCAGCCTGCGGCCTCCCGATCGCCTGGGTCCCTTCCACATCCAGCAGCGATGGATCCAGTTTGCCCAGAGGTGACTTATTCATCAGCAGCTGATGGAGACGTTCCCAGCCCTGCTGTCATGTGGCTGAAGCTCTCCAGGGCCTGATTCAGCTGCGTCAGCTCAGTCCGGAGAGAGGAAATCTACCAGGGAGGAGGGAGAGGGGAATCCAGATCTGATCAACGTAGTCACGTCCTCCATCGCTGACATGCCCCCCTCCCAACCCTGACATCCCCCCACCTCCAAATTCACCCGTCACTGGGATCAATACACACACACACACACACCCCCAGCGCTGGCCCAAGTCCCTCTCTCTCTCTCTTACATACAAAAGAAAAAGTTTGCCCAAGAAATTTTGAAAATTCAAAAATGGCTTTTCTTGGCCTTTTTGCCTGGTTTAAAATCAAATGTGTTAGTTTCTCCTTTCCCAAGATCTGTCTCAAGTGGTTTCTTTTTTTTAATCTGAGTCAGTTGAAATCACAGGGTGGGGTTAAAAAAAATGTGACTGGAAATATTTAAAAACAAATGGTTTTCAAAAAAAAAGAAAAGGAGGTGACTTTTGAAACTTGGGGAAAACAAAGAGAAAGGTTTTGATTAAAAATAATCAAAATTTTCAGGAAAAAAGTTTTGCTTAAACCCCCCCCCCCAAATATTCAAGAAATAATAAAATAATGATCAGAAAGGTGAAAATGTGAATGCAGGAAAAGGGTTTTTTTTCCCCCCATTGAATACATATTTTAAAAGCATTTCAACCAGACATAAAACCCACCAGCCACTGCCACCCCTCACCTTCTGCCGACACTCTGCCTGGGCTCTCGGTGAGACGTTCTCCTGATAGCCAGATGCCTGGGTCTGTGCCATGAGCGCTGAGATCTGCTGCTCCAGCTTCTTCTTACGGGATGCTAGCCTGGGGAGCTCCGTCTGGGGGTCAACCAGCCCCTGGAATTGTCAGGAAAGGATGGTAAGAAACGGCCAGGTGAAGAATAATACATGCATTAAGTGTGTGCGATCATGTTACCCTCTAGAGGTGACACTGGGTTTAACAGACCCTTCTGGGGATAGGACAGACACCCTGGTTAATGTGTGACCATATCATCCTCTAGAGGTGACAGTGGATATAGCATCCTGCTGCTGACACCACAGCTTAGTGGTGTGGGGAGAGGAGCCCTTTAGCCGAAAGGGCTTGAGGATGAGTTTTCAGGTCCCAGGTTCAATCCTGAAGTATGCCCCATTGTGGCAATACAGCCACAGTCCCGCTAGGGAAATAATATTTCCAAGGGATGTGGTGCAACCTCAAGTCAAGAGCCTAGTTAATCCCTTAGACAATGGGAACTGGAGCCTGAGTCGTCTCCTCTCCGGCTCCCCAGCAGGACATTCTTGACCGGCCCGGCGCCTTCTCCCCAGTTGGCCCCGATCTCTGAACACTGCTCCCCTATCTCCAAACGCAAGGTCCCAGGGACCAGTCTAGCCTGGGATCCTTCCCTGGCCTCTGCCACCCCAGATCAGAGCCACAGGTCCATCTAGCCCGGTATCCCACCTTCTGCGATGGCCAGAGGAAGCCATAACCTCTCCCACAATGCACCTCACTGAACAACACTATCCAGTGTTCTTTGTGAACCCCCACCCCCTCCACCCCAACCTGCCCTGATGTCTGAAGTTTGCATCTGGCTCTTACCTGAAGGTCCAGATAGACCTCAGTGTGGTTGTTCACTCTTCCCCGCACCCAACCCACAGGAGGCTCCGCCCCCTTGGAGGAGGGGCAAAGCTCCAGAGAGCCGGCCAGGGACAGGGTTTGCAGGGGCTCTCTGTACTCCTCGTACACCCTGTGGGCAACTGGCTCTGAGCACATCACGTAGACTGTAGGGACAGAGAGAGCCCATAAGCCAATGGGACAGGGCAGCCCTCTCAGGGCATGCTGGGAATTGTAGTGCTGATTGGCCATACCCACCATGTTGAAAGGACCAAACGGGTAGAGCCAGGTTGGTGGCCAATGTGGTAAGGTTGCCCTCCCAGTGTATGCTGGGGAATTGCTGTCTCCCCCAGTGGGGCACAGCCACCATCTTAGCCATATAGGGCAACCACACAAGATAAGGCTAGAACCAAAGGAGCAAAGGCTCCCCCTCCCAGTGCATTCTGGGAACTGTAGTCCCCCATAGGCCACACCTATCACATCAGGTAGACATGGTGGTGCTAGTGCCAGCATGGCAGCCAATGGGGTGAGGCTGCTCTCCCAGTGCATGCTGGGAATTGCAGTCCCCAATGGGCTGCACCCTCACATGTCCTGTAAGGACAAGGCAATTTAGCTGTGTTCCTAAACACACAGCCCAGGTGGCACTAACCAGTGCCTGTCATTGGCAAGCTCAGCACAGAGGCCATGGGGCATGAACTCTCTCCTGCCCCTACGGCCAGGGATCCCTCTGCTCACCAGGCGGCCGGGCTCTCGTCAGCCGGTAGGTCACCCTCAGAGTGCGCACCGTCCGCACCACTTCCTGCACCAGCAGGAAGTCATCTTCCTCCGCGGGGCGACACCAATGGGCCTGCAGCGAAGAGAAGGGAATTCAGTGGTTTCCGACCGGCCCCACCAGGAAGCAGCGCTGCCTAAGGCTGCTTCCCCCAGGTCCTACTGGAGTCCAGGGCTGACTGTTCATGAGCAACCCTACAACAACAACCCAGCACCTCTCACCCCCAAAGCGCTCTCTCCTGCTGTTAAAGTCCAGGAGTTTATGGTCAACCCTACAGCAACAACCCAGCCTTGGCTCCTACTTCTGTGGATCTACACGTGCCTGGCAACTTCACAATAACCAACCAGGGCCAGCTCATACCTCTGTGGATCTACTGAGAGTAAATATCAAGTGTTACATGCAACCCTACAAAACCAAACCAGGTGTTTCGCCCCCACGCCCAAACTCCCCAACCTCTTTGTACCTATTGCTAGCAAAGCCCAGGGTGTATTATCAACCCTCCAGTAACAACCTCCCCACCTCCTATTACCATCTCTGTCAATCTACTGCTAGCAAAGACCATGGGTTTATAACCAAAGCTACAGTAACAAACCAGTGACCTCTCACTTGTGATGCTGTTGTTAATTATTGTATTACGGTAACACAGAAAAGCCCCACCTGAGATCAGGGCTCTGTTGTGCTGAGTGCTGCTCAGACACACAGGAAGAGACAGTCCCTGCCCCAGCTGAGATCAGGGCCCCGTTGTGCCAGGCACTGCACAGACACACAGCGAGAGACAGTCTCTGCCCCACAGAGCTCATTGTCTACCAGACGAGGGAAGACTTATTAATTATTATTCCTGTTTCACAGAAGCCCAGAAAGGTTCAGCGACTTGCCCACAATGACACAGGCAGGCAGTGGCAGGGCTGGGAACTTAACTCATCCTGGAGATCCCAATCCCCTCTCCACTGAGGCACCCCTTCCTGTTCAGAACCCCAAGCTCACCCACCAGCTTCCCAGCACTAGGGTATCCAGCCACGCAGATGCTGGGAGCAGAGTCCCCATTCGGCTTAGGGAGCCGCTGCCACAGCTCCTCCGTCAGGTAGGGCATGAAGGGCGAGAGGAGGCGCAGGCCCAGGTCGGCACAGCTGAGGAGCGTCTGGCGGGTCTGTAGGATCCGGGATTGATCCCTGCTCTGCAACACGGGCTTCACCGACTCCTGCCAAGGGAGGGAGAGGCCATATACCAGGGTGATGATAGCTTAGGTAGATAGGTTGTGTTGGATAGATTGGTTAGTTACATTGGGTTAGATAGGTTGGGCTGGGTTGGACATGATGGGTTGGACATGACGGGTTGAGCTGTGCCGGACGGACAGTTGGATGGATATGATGGGTTGGGCTGGGTTGGACGGATGGTTGGATGCGATGGGTTAGGCTGGGTTGGACGGACGGTTGGATGGATATGACAGTTGGGCTGGGTTGGACGGACAGTTGGACGGATGCGATGGTTAGGCTGGATACGTTGGGTTGGGTATGTTAGAAAGTTGGGTGGAAGACTGGATGATGGGTTGGAAGGATAAACAAAGGAGGGTTGTAGATGGGACCAAGACACTGGGACATCTCATTTGGTATTCCCCCTCCCCCCAGGTCTAGCTGTACCCCTCAGTCCTGACCCGCAGGCCCCCCAGACCCGTCAATCCTGATCTGCTTCTTCTTGAGCATATATTTTTATAAACAGGCAGAAACAGGGGCTAGGGCAGGATTCCCACCCAGGCCAGAGGAGAACTGACACTCACCAAGTAGATGTCGCAGAAGTTGTGCAGCCAGAAGTGGTGGATGGTGGATGTGACCAAATGCAGCTCGTACTCCCCGAACCGCTGACTGCAGTCTGCTGCAGTGTGGTAGAGACGACTAAGGATCCATCGGTCCATGGGGGAGCTGGGGCAGACCTGGGGGGGGATGGAGGATTGACTCCAGCCCTAGTTATAGAAATCTCTGGGGCTCATTGCTGCTTTCCTGCAATACCACCCAAGCCCAGAATAGGGCACCACATAGACCCAGTATTTCCCCACCTCCCTGCCATACACCTTGTCCCCAGCACAGCATGTCAGATACATCCATGTTCACTCATTATACTACCCCCTGCAATACCACATGTGCCCAGCAGAAGGAGCCATTGATACCCAGTGCCCCCTCCTCTCGATTATATTGCCCCCTGCAGTTCCACCCAAAGCCAGCAGAGGAAACCAATGCTGTTCATAACCCCTCCCCACTCCCGAAACACCCCATTACCTCCTCCGGGGTCTGTGGGGCAAACCCCTCTACCAGGGCCCCCAGAGTGAATCGGACGGCGTTCCACACCTTGTTGCAGAAGTGCCGGGAGCTCAGCACCGTGGCCACATCCAGGCTAATGTCATCCCCTGGAGGCAAAGTAGAGAAATAGGGAAAGGTTCCGGGCCCAGCCAGTGCCCTGCCCTGGGGCTGGATCAGAGCTTGGGACCTTTCCCCTCTAAGGGGCACAGGCCCCATGTCCCTTTCCCTGAGCGACCCAGTGCCCTGCCCTGGGGCTGGATCAGAGCCAGCACCCCCCAGAGGGGGAAGGTCCCATGTCCCATTCCCCGCACCCCTGAGCCAGCCAGTCCCACACCTTGGGGTTGGATCAGAGCCTGTGCCCCCTAGAGGTGAAAGGCCCCATGTCCCTTTCCCTGAGCAAGCCAGTTTCCCCACCCAAGGCAGAGTCAGAGCTAGCACCCCCTAGAGGGGAAAGGCACTTGCTCTCACCTTGGACCCGATGGCAGCACAGCGCGAATCTCAGGGCATCGGTGCCGCATTCGGGGATCCCCTGGGGGAAGTCTCGTCTCTGGAATGGAAGAGTAATGATATGAAGGGGAGGAGCTGAATGAAGGGAATGGGGGAGGGGGTCAGTGGGGCAGGACCAGGGAGGGGAAGGATCCACCTGTCCCTCCATAGCGATGGCCGCCTCTCGGAGGTCCAGGTTCCCATCTCGCAGCCTCCCCTGCAAATCCTGCAATGGAGGAGAGAACCTTAATCACTGGCAGGCATGACAGGGAGGCATGTGTTTTTGTAGGGTCTCCGGTGAGCGCAAGCCAGTTTGTTATTGTAGGGTCTCCTGGAGCTTGCAGTTTGTGTTGTTTGGGGTTGGTTTTTTTTTCTTTTTGGAATGGTAGGGTTTCACTGGGATAGCGAGGAGAGATATGCAGGGGCCAGTTGTTGTAGGGTCGCTCTTGGCATGGCAGGGTGGAAAGGGATGGGAGGGAGGGAGGAGTGCAGGGCCCTATTTGTCATTGCAGGGTCTCTCTGGGGGTGGGATGCTGGGTCCAGTTTGTTATAGTAAGGTGTCTCAGAGTGGGAAAGAGATGAAAGGCCTTGTTATTGTCGGGTCTCTCTTGAGGGGGATGGGGAATTCAGGGTCCAGTTTGTTACTGAAGGGACCTTCAGGGTTGGGGGAGAGATGCAGGGCCCTGTTTGTTATTGCAGGGTCTCTCGGGGTCGGGGAAGAGACTTAGGGCCCAGTTTATTGTTGCAGGGTCTCTCTGGAGCTATGCTGGAATGCAGCAGGGGCCAGTTTGCCATTGTAGGGTCTCTTGGGGAGGGAGGGGGGTATGGTACCTGCAGGGAAGCCCCATGAATGACGTCCAGTGGGTCTACGACATTCCCCAGAGATTTACTCATCTTCCGGCCATGAGCATCGCGTACCAGGGAGTGCAGGAAAACCTGGAAAGAGAGAACCGCAGATCCCATTATCCCAGCCCTGGGTCCCTCCACCACAGCTCTGCCGGCACCCCTCAATCCCAACTCACAGCCCCCGTTATCTCAGCCCAGGGCTCTCCCTGCCCCACACACCTGGGAGAACGGCAGCTCTCCAGTCAGCTGCTCTCCCAGCATCACCATCCGAGCCACCCAGAAGAAGAGCAGGTCGCTGCCTGTCTCCAAGAGGCTGTTGGGATAGAAATCCTGGAGGTTTCCAACCTGCAGTCAAGGAAGAGAAGGAGTGAGTCAACCCTGAGCAGGCAATGGGCCCATCCAGCCTGGCATCCCACCTGTCCCCTTTGCTCTCTGTGTTGCTCACCTTACGGGGCCAGCCCAGCGCCGCGAAGGGGAAGAGAGCAGAAGAGAACCAGGTATCCAGGACATCAGCATCTGGAGACACAAACAGAGCATTGGCTGATGAGCCACTTGGTAAGTTAGCAAAAGAGGCAGCACGCAGAGGACCCTGCAATAATAAATGACTTCCACAGGATTGGGTATTTTCCTTTATCTCTGCATGGTCTCGTCTGCCTCCTTTACGGTAGAGCACTACCCCAATTTCCCTGGGTCTGAAACAAGTGGGGGTCACTACAAGAAACAACTCCGGGGTTATTTGCCCTCAGGAGCACCCCCAAACTTACAGGGCATTCCCCTGATTCCAGAATGGGGACGCCAAGGCCTGCTCTGGTGTAAGCCAAGTATTCTGGGTAACAGCCTATGCAAAAATAGTTGAAATTTTGTGTATTCCACTTCAACCACCAAAAGCAGGTCCTGAAGCAGACAGGGGTGAAAAGTGAGGGCACGCAAGGAGTGAGAAGCTCTGGGGCGTTGCCCCGTTTGTTACTTGAGGCTTTACCCCCTCCTTTCTTGCCGGAGTCACCCCCTAGAAGCCCTTTCTCTTCACCTCTCACCAGCTCCACTTCCTCTTCCGGTCTCTTCAAAATCCCTGATGCTTTTCTGCGGGCTTCCGCCTCTGTCCTGCCCACCACCCACAATGCATCACTTCCATCCTGTTAATAAACAGATGACAAGAGATGCAAGTAAGTTAGCTGAAGTGCCCCCTGTTGAGTAGCCAGGAGCTCCCCCAACAGCCAGCATCCCTGCCCCACTCCCCTCAGTGCCCCCTGCTGGGAGAGGCTGGGGCTGGCATAGCCAGGAGCTCCCCCTAACAACCAATAACATTTCAGATAAGCAAATAGCTCACCTTGCCTAAGTCACATGATCCTGAGACAGAGACCTGATAGGCTGGAATCTGATGGCCCCACCACAGCTGTCGGGAAATGCACCAATCACTACAATAAAGCAAAGAATAAAGCCAGTAAGATTATTTCGTTTAATGCCAGTTCCCCAGTTAGCCACAAGGGGCAATAGAGAGCCATTCCAGATTGAGCTAAGGAGCCAGCCTTCCCTTGGAATTGTTGACGTGCCAGCTTGTGAACAACCCTACAATAACAAACTAGACAAAGATTGATCCTGCTCCAGAAAGGAGAGGGGTGGCGCCTGGGAGTCAGGACTCCTGGGTTCTATCCCAGGATTGGGAGGGGAGATGGAGGGGCTGAGATTCAGGATTCTTGGGTTCTCTCCCCACTCAGGGAGAGGAATGGGGTCTAGTGGGTTACAGCAGGTAGGGCTGGACACCAGGACTCCTAGGTTCTATCTGCAGCTCTGGAGGGGGAGGAGGATCTAATGACAGAGTGGGGCAGAACTCCCCTCACCTGATGTTTGACAGCCACGTCCTCCAGTTCTTCTCATGAAATTCTGGAGTGAGTTTCAGACGCCCTGACTCCACAGCCTGAGGAGCGAGACAGAGACTGATGAGCTAACCTGTCTTGGACAGCAGAACCTCTAAAAGGGCAGACAGACTAAGCTGCACTACACCCCCAGAACTAGGGAAGTTCTCAGGAGAGAATTCTGTATCCCACTACTGCCATCAAACACCACCAGGAGATTCTTATGTAACTCCCACCCAGAGCAAGATTAACTCTTACAGCCTATGCTTCAGGGATTTGTGCAGTTCAAGATGGAGGCACCATCACAGCTTAAATCAAGGTCAGGTGAACTAGTGGTTAAAGCAGCAGAGGGCTGGCAGTCAGGACTCCCTGTGCTGAGCGGTGGCCATGCGGGAGCTGCCATTAGGGGATTCCCTCACCTCCAGGGCTCTCTGGGCCATTCCCTCACACCGGAGAAACCACTGGCTTTTCAGCAGGTTCTCAACCACGTCCCCAGAGCGACTGTGCAATGGAAAAAGAGAAATAGATTTATTTGTAATATCCTGGAACTTCCTACCCACTCCCTGCAGCACGCGTCCCCTAGTGCCACACTGGGGCATTGGGGCTAATACTGACAGCAAGGGGAGAGTGCCCCCTACGGAACCCCCCCCTCAC
The DNA here is from genome assembly GCF_025201925.1 of Gopherus flavomarginatus. Taxonomy (NCBI): domain Eukaryota; kingdom Metazoa; phylum Chordata; order Testudines; family Testudinidae; genus Gopherus; species Gopherus flavomarginatus. Next base: position 5,642,844 of record NC_066628.1, on the reverse strand, counting down.
TCCACAGTACCATCCTCCATCGGCAAGGGGGGGGTACTACCTGCAGAGGGGCAGCGCCATGGCATGATCCTTCATACCCCGGTACAGGCCTCTCTCCTTCAAGGCAGACACCACCTTCTCGCGAGCCACAAAGCGATTCAGGCCCTACGAAGGAACAGAGCAGTAGGCGTAAAACAGAGGGGCTGTGGGTTGGGACTGAGGGGCACAAGAAGAGCTGAAAGGGGGGAGTCCAGGGTTGGGACAGCAGGGGGCTGTGGGTCAGGACTGAGGAGGGTCATTACCTGGAGCCAGTCTCCACACTCAGCTGTCATGGCCCCATCCTCCCCGATCACAGAAACCAGGGGAAGCCCATGGTGCTTGCCCAGTTCGTAGTCAGCATGGCTGTGTGCCGGCGTCACCTTCACAGCTCCTGCAGTGGGCGTGGTGGAGAGGAAAGAACCTCTGAGACCTGGATCCCACTCCTGACACCAACTGGATCCCACCACACCAATACAGCCACCATCCAACCAGTGCCAAACTCGGAGACATGACGGGGCTGAGGGGCCTGGTGCTTACCTGTGCCCAGGTCTCGCTCCACTAGGGGGTCCGTGATGATGGCCAGGAGGCGCCCAGAGAATGGGTGCCGGAGCTGCTTGCCATGCAGGTGCTGTCAAAATAAAAGAGGAGAATCAAAGCCAAGATCCATTATGCCCCGACACTTCCAGTGACCCCCCACTTTAAACTCCAAGGATACTTCACCCCCCAACTCCACGGCAATGACCCTCTCTTCTCCTCCAGAGCCCGCCCCGACCCCAGAGACGACAGTCTCCATGACGATGAACTTCATCTCCATAGTGATGACTCTGCCTTCCTCCCCATGAGACCACAGCCCCTTCTCCACAGCCATGCGCCCCCTCCTCCCCCCAAGAGACCACGCCCCTGTCTCTCAGGAGACACCAATCTGTCTCCATGGAGATGACGGTTCACCTTTCCGTCCATGAGACCCAAGCCCTGTCGCCATGGAGAGGATGCCGCCTTCCCCCCAAAACCCCGCCCCCTTCTCCAAGGAGACAACTTATTCTCCTTTGCCCCAAAGTGGCTCCACCCTGTCTCCATGGAGATGACCTCTCACCTGCGAGACGCCCTGCCCCCTTCATCCCAGACATGCCCCCCTCTCTGCCCCTTACCGTGAACCGTGGGTCGTCGGGATGGACGGCCACAGCCACGTCCCCGAGCATCGTCTCCGGGCGGGTGGTAGCCACGGGGAGCTCCTCGTCTTCCCCGACACAGAGACAGGGCAAGGGAGAGACAGAAAGAGGGTGACCTTATGGGGTTGGATTTTTACCATGGGAAAAAAAAAAACAAAACCCACAGCCACCTCTGGGGTGGGGTCCCTGGGGAAGAGTCACACAGCGACACAGCACAGGGATCGCTCACCCAGCGCTGAAATGCAGCCATCTCTGGGGTGGGGCAGCTGGGGAACAGCCCCACAGCACGAGGATTGCTCACTCAGCACTGAGATGCAGCCACCCCTGGGGTGGGGTCGCTGGGGAAGAGTCACACAGCGACACAGCACAGGAATTGCTCACCCAACGCTGAAATGCAGCCATCTCTGGGGTGGTGCAGCTGGGGAACAGCCCCACAGCACATGGATCGCTCACCCAGCACTGAGATGCAGCCACCCCTGGGGTGGGGTCGCTGGGGAACACCTGCCATCCCCACCTGTACTGAGCTTGGGAACTCACCTTCCTGTCCATCCACTTTGTAGGCAAAGGTGAACATCAATCCAAAGGGCACCGGGGCCGGGCAGCCGGGCACAGGGAGCACAGTCCGACCGCGGAGCTGCTGGATCTCCACCTGCCGGGGAGAGACTATGTCACGAGACTTGGGGGGAGGAGGGGGGAAAAACACTGCTCTCCTCCAACTACAGCCCTCCAAGATACAACCCACCTCCAATCCCCCGCGTTGCCCCTCACTCACCTCCACGTCGGAGATGGCAGAGCGCAAGGCGCACGACCAGTTCACCAGGCGCTGCTCGCGGTACACCAGCCCGTCCTTGTGCAATCGCACGAATGCCTCTGCCACAGCCGCTGAGAACCCCTGTGTGGGTGAAGGGAATGGCATTCGCTTGGGCATGTCCCAGGACCAACCAAAGAGACCCCACTCCCCTCCCAGAACTGGGGAGAGAACCCAGGAGTCCTGACCCCAGCCAGCTGTGCTCTGACCACTACATCCCACGAGTCCTGGATCATGAACAGTCACATCTTTGCACATCAGACACTCACGGGATCCATGGTGAAGCAGACTCGGTCCCAATCCAGAGATGCCCCCAGAGCTTTGAGCTGTCGGAAAATCTCGTCTCCTTTCCTGATCAGAGAAATAGACATTGATTTACTGCACTGACTGCCAGGGGACAGTGCCAGCCCCCTGCCTGCAGCACAGCGCCCCCTAGCGCCACACAGGGGCCCTTGCACCCCCCCCACCCCACCCCACTAAGCCCCTGTCTCGCTCTCTGAAGCCCAGCACCTCTTATTGCCCCCGCAAAGCCCAGCACTGACTCAGGCTGGTGATGCCACAGCTGCACTCACTTCTCTTTCCATTTCCAGACTTCGGCCAGGAATTCCCCTCGCGTCAGGTCCTGCCGCAGGGCGCCCCGCTCCTTCCAGAGCTTGCGCTCCACGACTGCCTGCCGGGGGAGAAGGGAGAGTGAACAGAGAGAGGGACACACACACACACACACACACAACGAGACCCCCCAGCTGCCTTACCCCAGAGGTGGCAGCATTTCAGTGCTACAAGAGCCATCCCTGTGCAGCGTTGCTGGGAACGGTTCCCCCCAGCTGCCTCACCCCAGAGGTGGCTGCATTTCAGCACCATGTGCAGTGTTGATTCCCTCCAGCACACACCCACTATAGCCCAGCCTATACTTAGAATTTCAGCTGACCTAGCTCCATCACTCAGGGGTGGAAAAATCCCACGATCTGGAGCCCTGTAGCTCTGCTGACCTGACCCCTCATTCCGGCAGATTAATGCTTCCATCAGCCCTCTCTGCGGCTACTCTCCGGCAGTGTATGTGCACCAGGACCCTTTCCCCTCTGGTCTCACCTGAGTGGCGATTCCTGCATGATCCGATCCCGGCACCCACACCACCTGGCAGCCCTGCATCCTGCGCCTGCAACACAAGTAGAACCACCAGCCGGGCCCTGTGTGCCACAACCCGCCCCACCCCCGAGCCAGCCAGTCCCTTGCCCCAGGGCCAGAGGGGAAATGCCCCACAGCCCATTCTCCACTCCTCTGAGCCCCTACTCACCATCGCACCAGTGAGTCCTCGATGGCTACTGTGAGGGCATGGCCCAGGTGCAGGGACCCAGTGACGTTGGGCGGGGGAATGCAGAGGGAGAAGGTTTCTGGTTTCCTATGGGGCTGCTGGTTCTGAGACAGAGAGAGAGGGTGTTTTAACCAGCACAGCCCCCCCTACTGCACTGCTGGGGCCAGCACTGTGAGGGGGGAGCGCCCCCTGCTGAGACCCCTGCCCCGCTCCCCGCAGCACAGCGCCCCCTAGTGCAGCTTTGAGCCCTATCACCACCCATGTCAAGGGTGAGACTCTGATTCCGTGGGATGTTTTTACCTGATATTCAGGTTTGAAGAATCCTTCCTTCTCCCACCACGCGTACCACGCGGCTTCCACGTAGCGGGGGCTGTAAGCAGCTGGCAGGGGCACGGAAGTGTCTAGGGAGAGACCCAGCATACGGTTAGCCACAAACAGAGAGGCCCCTAACAAAGTCTCTATAGGGTGGGGGCAGTGTCTGGCCTAGGGATTGGAGAGACACAGCGAGGCTACGGATGGATGGACCCTGCACAGAACGCTCTCATGCCAGCTGTGAGGCAGAGGGGTGCATGAGGGGTTACATTTTCCCATCATACCTTTCTTCTGACCGGCGGCCGTTGGGATGTCATATAGAACCACGTCTTTCGGAGCCCACGCCTTAGCCTGCCCCCGAGGTACCTGGGGAAAACAACAAACACACCCAAGAGGATGCTGGGATATGAACCACGCTTCATACTGGGGACGATTGCATAGATCTGGCTTTGCAACGCTACAGAATAACAGATATTTAATCTGTGTCATTTATCATACAGAAGATTGGGGTGGGATCGCACTGAAATGAAATGCAGCCACCTCTGGGGTGAGGCAGCTAGGTAACAGCCCCCAGCAACACGGCACAGGGATTGACCTTGTAGCACTGAAATGCAGCCACCTCTGGGGTGGAGCTGCTAGGGGAAAACAGTCCACAGCAACACTGTACAGGGATTCCTCTTGCAGTGCTGAAATGCAGCCACTTCTGGGGTGGGGCAGCTGCATAGAGAGCGCACAGCAACTCTGGAAATCAGGGTCACAGAAAAGGAAAAATAAGATCCTCCCTAGGAATTAAAAAGGGCTATTTAGTTTCACCAGAGACAGGGCATTGGGGTCAGCACTGACAGCCAGGAGAGAGCACCGCCTACCTCCTGCATCCGGGCAACTCCGGCTTCAATGGACTCCAGCCTCTCATGCTGCCTTCTCCGTTTCTCTGCCTTGTTCTTGAGCTGGGTCATTTTCTGCCCCAGCCCCTCGGGGTCAGATTTGCTAGCCTGGGAGGACGTTCTCCGCCCGCAAGGGATGTGCCGGGGCCCAGCCTGGAGCAGCAGCTGGCGGAGGGAGCTCAGAGTCCGACCAGTGCCGGATCCAATCCAGTTTGGTGCCATGTCTGGGGGCGGGTGGTTCTGATTGCCAGCTGGATAAAGGGGGAGTCCCCGTCTCCTGGCAGCTCACACCCTACACCGATGCTGGCACGGGGGTGGCATGGTGCTGGGGAAGGCGACAAGACTTGAGACACAGGGACTGGAGCTATCTGCCTCCAGTGGTCTGGATCCCCACTCCCTCCCGAGGTGGGGAGAGAACCCAGGAGTCCTGGCTCCCAGTCCCCCTGCTCTAACCCACCAGACCCCACTCCCCTCCCCGAGCTGGGGAGAACCCAGGAGTCCTGGCTCCTAGCCCCCCTGCTCTAACCCACCAGACCCCACTCCCCTCCCCGAGCTGGGGAGAACCCAGGAGTCCTGGCTCCCAGCCCCCTGCTCTAACCCGCCAGCCCCCACTCCCCTCCCCAAGCTGGGGAGAACCCAGGAGTCCTGGCTCCCAGCCCCCCTCCCGCTCTAACCCACCAGACCCCACTCCCCTCCCCGAGCTGGGGAGAGAACCCAGGAGTCCTGGCTCCCAGCACCCTGCTCTAACCCACCAGGCCCCACTCCCCTCCCCGAGCTGGGGAGAACCCAGGAGTCCTGGCTCCCGTCCCTCCTCCCGCTCTCACCCACCAGACCCCACTCCCCTCCCCGAGCTGGGGAGAACCCAGGCGTCCTGGCTCCCGTCCCTCCTCCCGCTTTAACCCACCAGACCCCACTCCCCTCCCCGAGCTGGGGAGAACCCAGGAGTCCTGGCTCCCAGCCCCCCTCCCGCTCTAACCCACCAGACCCCACTCCCCTCCCCGAGCTGGGGAGAACCCAGGAGTCCTGGCTCCCAGCCCCCTGCTCTAACTCACCAGACCCCACTCCCCTCCCTGAGCTCTGGCTCCCAGCCCCCTGCTCTAACCCGCCAGCCCCCACTCCCCTCCCCGAGCTGGGGAGAACCCAGGAGTCCTGGCTCCCGTCCCTCCTCCCGCTCTAACCCACCAGCCCCCACTCCCCTCCCCGGGCTGGGGAGAACCCAGGAGTCCTGGCTCCCGTCCCTCCTCCCGCTCTAACCCACCAGACCCCACTCCCCTCCCCGAGCTGGGGAGAACCCAGGAGTCCTGGCTCCCAGCCCCCTGCTCTAACTCACCAGACCCCACTCCCCTGCCCGAGCTGGGGAGAGAACCCAGGAGTCCTGGCTCCCAGCACCCTGCTCTAACCCACCAGACCCCACTCCCCTCCCCGAGCTGGGGAGAACCCAGGAGTCCTGGCTCCCGTCCCTCCTCCCGCTCTAACCCACCAGACCCCACTCCCCTCCCCGAGCTGGGGAGAATGCAGGAGTCCTGGCTCCCAGCCTCCCTGCTCTAACCCACCAGCCCCCACTCCCCTCCCCGAGCTGGGGAGAATCCAGGAGTCCTGGCTCCCGTCCCTCCTCCCGCTCTAACCCACCAGACCCCACTCCCCTCCCCGAGCTGGGGAGAGAACCCAGGAGTCCTGGCTCCTAGCCCCCCTGCTCTAACCCACCAGACCCCACTCCCCTCCCCGAGCTGGGGAGAATCCAGGAGTCCTGGCTCCCGTCCCTCCTCCCGCTCTAACCCACCAGACCCCACTCCCCTCCCCGAGGTGGGGAGAACCCAGGAGTCCTGGCTCCCAGCCCCCTGCTCTAACCCAGCAGACCCCACTCCCCTCCCCGAGCTGGGGAGAACCCAGGAGTCCTGGCTCCCAGCCCCCCTCCCGCTCTAACCCACCAGACCCCACTCCCCTCCCCGAGCTGGGGAGAGAACCCAGGAGTCCTGGCTCCCAGCCCCCCTCCCGCTCTAACCCAGCAGACCCCACCCCACTCCCCCCCCCGAGCTGGGGAGAGAACCCAGGAGTCCTGGCTCCCAGCCCCCTGCTCTAACCCACCAGACCCCACTCCCCTCCCCGAGCTGGGGAGAGAACCCAGGAGTCCTGGTTCCCAGCCCCCTGCTCTAACCACCAGCCCCCACTCCCCTCCCCGAGCTGGGGAGAACCCAGGAGTCCTGGTTCCCGCCCCCCGTCCTCACGTTGCAACTCCGCAGCTTCCAGCCCCGCGACCCCCGGCCCGGCAATTGTGACCTCACCCGCGCCCGCCAATCAGCGGAGAAAGGCGGAGCCCAGGCGCTGTGCTCGTTTCCTCCCCCCGCCACATGATGGGGCGCGGTGCATGATGGGACGTGGGAGGGCTGAGCCGGGGGGGGGGGGCGGGGGGCTGCGCATGGAGCCGTGGGCGGGGGACTGGAGGGAGCTCGCGGCCCTTTATCCCCGGGGCGGCTGCTCAGGGTGAGCGAAGGTGGGTTTCCCTGGGCTGGGGGGATGGAGGGGAACCCTGGGGGGCCCTTGTGGGGAGGGGGAGGTTGGGGGCGAAGAGGGGAGCCCTGGGGGGAGGAGGATGTAAAGAGGGGAGGGGGGGCAGAAAGGGGAGCCCTGGGGAGGGGGGGGCAGAAAGGGGAGCCCTGGGGGGGGAGGTTGGGGGCAGAGAGGGGAGTCCAATGGGGAGGAGGACGTAAAGAGGGGAGGGGGGGCAGAGGGGGGAGGTTGTAGAGGGGGTGCAGAGAGGGGAGCCCTGGGGGGAGGGGGAGGCAGAGAGGGGAGCCCTGGGGGGAGGGGAGGGGGGGGGCAGAAAGGGGAGCCCTGGGGGGAGGGGAGGGGGGAAGCAGAGAGGGGAGCCCTGGCGGGGGAGGTTGGGGGCAGAGAGGGGGAGATTGCGGAGGGGGTGCAGAGAGGGGAGCCCTGGGGGGAGGGGGAGGCAGAGGGGGGAGGTTGTAGAGGGGGTGCAGAGAGGGGAGCCCTGGGGGGAGGGGGAGGCAGAGAGGGGAGCCCTGGGGGGAGGGGAGGGGGGGGCAGAAAGGGGAGCCCTGGGGGGAGGGGAGGGGGGAAGCAGAGAGGGGAGCCCTGGCGGGGGAGGTTGGGGGCAGAGAGGGGGAGATTGCGGAGGGGGTGCAGAGAGGGGAGCCCTGGGGGGAGGGGGAGGCAGAGGGGGGAGGTTGTAGAGGGGGTGCAGAGAGGGGAGCCCTGGGGGGAGGGAGAGGTTGGGAGTGAAGAGGGGAGTCCAGTGGGGAGGGGGAGGTTGCAGGGGGAGGAGAAAGGGGTGCCCGGGGGGGGGAGGGGGAAGCAGAGAGAGGAGCCCTGGGGGGGGGAGCTTGGGGGCAGAGAGGGGAGCCCTGGGGGGGAAAGGAAGGGCAGACCCTAGGGATATAGGTGGGAGCAGAGAGGACGCCCCTCTAGTACCAGGGTGGGGCAGTGGGGCGATTGCTAGGGAAGTGAGGGGGCAGAATGGGGAAGCCCTGAGGTGGATGGGGGCATTGCTAGGTAATAGGGGGTTACCTGAGGGGCTGGGGATGGATTAGCAGCAGCCTCATTCCCACCTGTGGTGTTGGGTGGAGGGGGTTGGATGGCTTGGAAATTGTGGGGGATGAGGTGATTTGGGGGGTTGGTAAAGTATTTGTGGGGGCACAGAGGGGGCCACTTCGCTGTAGAACGAGGGAATTAGGGGATCGGGGAGGGCGGGGGGATCCCTTATGCAGATCTCAAGGCCTTGTACAAAGGAGGCTTGGCTGGCAGACCTCTTGAGGTCCCCTCCGGCCCTAGATTTCTATGACTTTATGAAGATTTTCCTGGTTGGGGGAAACTGAGGCACAAAGCAGTGACTTGCCCAAGGTCCCGTAGCAAGCCAGTGACAGAGCCAGGACTAGAACTTAGTTCTCTGGAGTGTCTGTCCACCAGGCCTCACTGCCTCACCTCCAGTGCCGTTCACAGCAAATGCAGCCCCCCTGGGGCTTTTCTTGCTGCCACAGCCTGCTGGGCAGTGACTGGCAGGTGCAAAGTGTTGGGCCCTCCCCCAGGGCCATCAGCAGGGGTTGGGCCCTGCCCCTTTCTGGAGCCACAAACGCCAGAAGAGCAAGCAACCAGTGAGTTCCCCACCTGCCCAGGGGTGGTGAGGCTCAGATTTTGGGCTTCAGCTCTGGGATGGTGGGTAGCAGGCTCTGGTCATGAGGCTTTGGGCTCCGGCCCTGGACTCTGGCTATGTGGCAGCAGGTGCCTTTCCAGCCCCCCATCCATCTCCCCAGGTCACCGTTGTCTCCCTGCCCACTTCCCCATCTATGGCTTAATTTCTCCCCTGGCTTGCGTGGACTGGGTAAGTCTGCTGTGAGAACCGATATTTGTATGTTTGTTAATAATCACTTTTCACAGCCTCTGGGCTAGCTAGCAAGTCTGCTGCTCTGAAGAGTGGTATTAACAAACATACAGACATCACTTTTCATAGGCACAGACTTACTAGCTAGCAAGTCTTTTTTTCTTTCTATTTTTTTTTAAAGCAACCGAAAAAAGCAAAAGAAACAACAGCACAGAAAGACAAGAATGTGCAAAGCATGTTATTTGTGTTTCTAATCTGTGTAGGTCCAGTAGAGAATAGAGACAACTGTACGTTATTTTTATTACTGTGTCTGTAGGAAAAAAAAAAACCCATGTCAATAGATTACTATGATTTGGATGTGTATCTCTGCATATTTATTGATTTATTTATTTATTTCCTAAAGTTACTTAAGTATTTTAGGAAAAATTATCAGAGTGGCCACCAGCAAGAGATGATGGTCACATTCTGAGGCCACCAAAAAATTTATTGTGAGAACCCCGGCCTAGCCCTACCTAATCTCTTATTCCCCGTGGAGAGCTCAGCTCTCGCCTCCGGTCGGCCCTTGATCCCAGACTCCATCACTTTGGTATGTTTTCGGACAGGCCCCTTTATGCTTTCTCCCCCACTGCCCCTTGTGCTGGGGAGGAGCGCCACATTCATGTCTGCAGAGCTTCCCTGTCGTCCTTCATAGCTCTCCTCTGCCGTGACCCCTGCTTCCGCAGATCCACCATGTCAGTGCTACACTCCCAGTTTTTGCCCAGGCCCTTGGAGGAAGCCTGTCAGTGGGCCAGACCCCCGAGTGGACCCACTCTTCCTCTGAGACTGAACCTCTGCGCTCCGGCCCTCCTGCTTCATCCTGTGAGCGCTGCCCAGTTAGACTCCTAATAGAGACTTGTACCCTCTGTAGGGACCAGTGCACTCCAGCCCATGTTTGCAGGAACGCCCGGCAGCCTTTGTGAACCAGAGCAGGGTTTAGTGATTGCGCCAGTCCTAACCTAAGGACTTCCCGTCAGTGAAGGTTAAGACATAATCCATCTGGCCAGGCTGCTGTGAGCTTCAATCCAGTCCTTCTCCCAGTCCCAAGTGAGAGCAACCCAGCCTCTCCTGAAAGCTGACTTCTCATCCCCCTCCCTGTCGTGTCTTCCATCATCATGTTGGGTTTCCACTGATATGGGTCAGCCTTTAACAACCCTTTCAGTCCGCCCCAGACAGCCAGACGACACACGTTCCTTGCGTGTCCAGTTCTGCCCCAAGAGCAGATGTAACCCTTTTGCCCCCGTTCGGCAGCAGTGCAAAGGTTAGAGGGAAACTAAGGCATGGACGTTGGCTTAATCAAGACCATGGAATATGCCCACCTTGTCACACCTATAATCATTTAGCCGCTGGTGTGCTACAGGTGCTGAGCGACGCTGTCTCATTGTTCCCATGTGCTCCCTGCCCTTCTGTTTCTTGTCTTATGCTTAGATTGTCGGCTTTTCTTCTATGTTTGTGCAGCGCCTGGCACTGCAGCGCCTGTCTGGTCTGTGGCTGGGCTCCTATTTGCTACCGGACTACAAATAATAATAATAAACCAGTGCCCCTAACCAGAGATTATCGGCTCTTTGGAGCCGCAGCTGCCTTGTGTGTGTGTACAGCACCTAACGCAATTGGGCTCCGCCTGTCTGGGTGCTACCATAATGCATATAATAACTCTGCTTCTAGAAATAAGGCCTAGGAGCTTATCAGCTGAAGCTCCAACATCAAGTGCCGGTGCTAAATATCCACTTGTGCCTGGTGCTGATTAGCCTATATTCACAAATCACAAGGGAGTGGAGCCAAGCTAATGTCACACCCCAGTTAGGGGGCAGATCCCAGACCACAGAGGTGCTGGGGGAGTCAGAAACCCTTCTGCGGTTCTGCCACTAGAGGGAGACAGAGTACGTGGCAGGTAAAGGTGGGTTACCTGGCACAGATACCCTTTGTCATCATCAAGGATCCTAATTTTCCATAATAAAAACACCAACATTCTCCGATTTAAAAAAAACAAAACACCATATACAAATGTGCATTTTTCCATGATTACAATGGAACGCTGAACTTTAGTTTCCCGAGCCACAGTATATCTAGGTATCCGCTGAACACGGCGTTTTATTGATATATTTACAGTTGTAAAACCCTGGAATGATCCACTCACAGTGCATTGTTTCTTTCCCATTGTTGATGGCCTGGCTGGTTCACCCTCATTTTTGTTCTCTTTCCGTTTATGGTCAGTGCTTTTTGTGTGTTCTGTAATTGTCTGCCTGCCAACGCCATCTGCAGCCTTGCAATTTCCATCACCGTGAAATTTGTCCTTGCCGAGCTCAGTGGTACAGTCTTTAGGGGGGATTTTTAAATTTCGGTATCTTTCCGTAACTTTAATTCCTCATGTCGGGAGGCTGAAATGGTAGTTGAGCTGCATTAAAACCCAAACCTCATATGCCCTTTGGTAACCTCTCTATGCTAGAAAGAGTTTCTTGGAGTCTGTTTAGCTGTGTCCATTCAAAAATCAACCACCAGAGACGGTGGTTGTGCATTTTTTCCCGTGGCAAATAAGTTTCTAGGATCCCTGCTCATGCCTGATCTGCCCTGCTGCCTTCCAGGTGATGGACTCCGTGATGAAGCTGCAGAAGGTGCAGTTGAAATGCAAGAACCTGCACGAATTCCTGCGGGGGCTGAGCCCAGGAATCCTGGATCGGCTCTACAACCACCCCGCCACCTGCCTGGCAGTGTTCCGGTGCGTGGGCTCCCCTCTCCCCCCAGCCCTCCGGTGGGACAGCTGGGTCCGAGGGGGCGAAGGAGAAGACTAGGAGGATTGTTCCAGCACTGTTCTGAATCTAGCCTGGTATCCTGTCACCCTGCACCAAACCCATGGGCCCATCTAGCCTGATATCCGGCCAGCTCTCCTACCACTCCAGACCAGACTCCTGGGCCCATTTACCCCTATATCCGGCCGGCTCCCCTACCACTCCAGATCAGACCTCTGGGCTCATCTAGCCCAGTATCCTGCCTGCTTCCTTACTATTCCAGACCAGACCCCTGGGCCCATCTAGCCCGGTATCCCGCCTGCTCTCCTACCACTCCAGACCAGACCCCGGGCCCATCTAGCCCGATATCCCGCCTGCTCCCCTACTACTACAGACCAGACCCGTGGGCCCATCTAGCCCTGTATCCCACCTGCTCTCCTACCACTCCAGACCAGACCCCTGGGCCCATCTAGCCCGGTATCCCGCCTCCCTGCCGTGCCAGATGAGGTCAGACCCATGGGCGTGTCTAGCCCAGGTGCACCCTAGTCGAGCTGCCCTGTCGAGCGCCCCTGGGGGCCTGTCCTTGTGTTTTGTATTTCACAGTGAGCTGCCGGGATTGGCCAAGAACTATGTGATGCGGATGCTCTTCCTGGAGCAGCCCCTCCCTCAGGCTGCCGTGGCATTATGGGTAAAGAAGAAATATGTCAAGTGAGTCTGGGGGCTGGAGGGCCATTGAGGTGGCCTGGGTGGGGTAGATGGAACTTTGAATAATGATCTGGGGTCACCACCCCCCAGTCTCCCAAGCCAGCCAGTCTCCCTGGCCAGGGGCTGGATCAGGGCTGGTGCCCCCTGGAGGGGAAAGGCCCATTCCCCACCTCCTTGAGCTAGCCGGTCCCCCTGCCCTGGATTGGAGTCAACACCCCCTAGAGGGGAAAGGCCTTGTGTCCTACTCCCTGCCCCCCAGGCCAGCTAGTCCCCTACGCTGGGGCTAGTATGGAGCCAGCGCCCCCTAGAGGGGAAAGGCCCCATGTCCCAGGCCCCACTCCCTGAGCCAGCCAGTCCGCTGGAGCAGGATCAGAGCTGGCGCCCCCTAGAGGAAAACGGCCTCATCTCCCATGAGTCAGCCAGTCCCCCAGCCGAGTGACCAGCACCAGAGGAGGTCATAAACTTCCCATAATGCACCTCATTGTGCACAGTCACCCCATGGTGCCAGATCCCTTCCTGACCCCCCGGCTGGGGTCCCAGCCCCTGCCCTGCAGCCTGGAGGTGACTGCAGGCTCTCGGCTCACTCACTCTTTGGTCTTGCCACAGGGAGCAGGAGGAGAGCTCTGACGTCCTGCTGGGGCTGCGGCTCTGGCACACCCAGCTACTCCCGGGGGGCCTGCAGGGGCTGGTCCTGAACCCCATCTTCAAGGAGAACCTGCGCATCGCTTTGCTGGGCGGGTGAGAAGCTGGGGATAGGGGCGGGGAGAGGGAGCAGCAGCATGGATGCCTACGTGCCCTGCGCAGGGGGGCTGGGAGTTCCTAAGGGAGTTAGGTGCCTGCTTTCCATTGACTGACTGTGCTGGATATCTGATTCCCCCTGAAAACTCCAGCCGTGAGCAGCTCAGTGCCCCCACAGGGCAGTCACTAGCCTTACTGCCCAAATGGGGAAACTGAGGCATGGAGAGGGGACAGGATCCGCTTATGACAATACAAATCATTGTCAGGACTGGGAATAGAACCCAGGAGTTCTGGCTCCCAGCCCCCCAGCTCTAACCCACTGTACCCTACTTCCCTCCCAGAACCAAAGATGGAACACAGGAGTCCTGGCTCCCAGCCTCTCCCCTTGCTCTAACCCACTAGACTCCACTCGCCTCCCACAACTGGGGATAGAACCCAGGTGTCCTGCATCCTAGTGCCCCCCACCGCCCTCCCAGAGCTGGGGATAGAACCCAGGAGTCCTGATGGATCACTGAGATCAGAATACTTATTTGGGTCTGGTCTCTGTGCCAATTATAGTCATTTAGTAGTGTAGTCCAGTAGGTAGAGTGGGGGGAAGGGGTAGGGAACCAGGACTCCTGGGTTCTATGCATACCTTGGGTTGGGGATACTGGGGTCTAGTTGGTTAGGGCTGGGAGTCAAGACTCCTGGGTTCTATCCACTGCCTTGCTATGTAACCTGCGGTTCACATTGTGGCCACCCAGTGGCGCTGCTGCTCAGCGAAGTCAGGAGAAGACCTGTGTTCATGCCATGCTGGGTAACTCCAGTGGCGCAGCGCGCGTTTAAAGAGCCGGTCCCTGTTTGATCACAGCTCCATCCGTTGGCCTGTTCTGACCCTGGCGAATCCATTTTGTCTCTCGCCCCTGGTTCTAGGGGCAAGGCCTGGTCCGATGACACCAGCCAGCTGGGACCAGACAAACACGCGCGGGATGTCCCGTCGCTGGATAAATATGCTGAGGAGAGGTGGGAGGTGAGTGCTGGTAAACCCCCTGCGCTGACTCCAAGAGAACTTAGGAGTCCAGGCTTCCAGCCACCACCCTTTTCTTAGCACTAGACCTCACTCGCCTTCTGTAGCTGGGGATAGAACCCAGGAGTCTTGACTCCCAGCGCCCCCTGCTCTAACCCACTAGACTCCATCCCCCTCCCAGAGCTAGGGATAGAACCCAGGAGTCCTGGCTCCCAGTCCCCCCCCGGTCTAACCACTTGACTCAACTGGGTGGGCACTTCTGTACTAAGATAACCCTGTAAACAGTTCCCCAACACCTTCACTACAAAGTATCCTGAAGCACTTTGTGTGCTTCACATCCTTTCAACCATACACTGAGATGCAGCCATCTCTGGGGTGAGGCCGCTGGAGAACAGCTGCACAGCAGCACTGCATAGGGATCGCTCACCCGGTTCCTAAATGCAGCCACTTCTGGGGTGGGGCGGTTGGGGAACAGCCACACGGCAACGTGGGAGTGCGGAGTTCCAGGAGGGATTTTTGCCATTGACTATTTCAGGGGTCGGCAAACTTTTGGGGCTGAGGGCCACATCTGCGTGGGGAAATTGCATGCAGGGTTGGGGTGCGGGAGGGAGTGCTGGTGCAGTGTGCAGGAAGGGGCTCAGGGCAAGGGGTTGGGGCAGAGGAGGGGTGCATGGTGTATGAGGGGACTCAGGGCAGAGGGCTAGAGTGCAGGAGGGGTGTGAGGTGTGGCAGGGGACTCAGGGCAGGGGGTTGGGGTGCAGGAGGAGTTTGGGTTCTGGCCCGGCGCCGCTTACCTGGAGCGGCTCCGGGGTGGCAGCGGCGCGCACCGGGGTCAGGGCAGGCTCCCTAGTGCCACTCTGGGAAGCGGCCTGGAGGAGGAGGGGCAGAGAGCTCCCTGCGCTGCTCTTGCCTATGGGTACCTCCCCCAAAGCTCCCACGGTTCCCCATTCCCAGCCAATGGGGGCTTCAGGGGAGGGAGGTGGTGCAGCCGCTTCTGGGAGTGGCTTGGGGCCAGCGGCGCCATGAGGTGGCAATCCCGTGGGCCGGATCCAGCCCACGGGCCATAGTTTGCCCACCCCTGGCCTAGTGGAACAGGATTGAGAGGCCCCCTTGTGTAAGAAAAGGGCAGCACCTGCAAATGGGGTGTGTGTCTGGAGCGTTCCTGGTTGCTGACCCATCCTTGTGTCCATCTCCTGCTGGCCCAGGTGATCCTGCATTTCATGGTGGGCTCCCCCAGCGCCGCGGTCAGCCAGGACCTCGCCCAGCTCCTCATCCAAGCCGGGCTGATGAAGAGGTGAGTGGGGACACAGGGCCTTTCCCCTCTAGGGGGCGCCGGCTCCGATCCTGCCCCAGGACCGGGCACTGGCTGGCTTGGTGGGGAGAATGGGACACGGGCCTTTCCCCTGAAACCAGCCCCCCCCGGCCACCTATGGAGGGAGGCCGAGGACTGGACAGGCCAGGGACCCCCCAGCTCCCCTCTGCCCCCTAGTGGCTGCTGTAGTGACCCAACCTGCAGTTGCGGGGGTGCTGAGTCGTAATCCCTGTCTTCCCTGCCCGCCCCCAGCAGCGAACCTGGAGAGCCCCCCTGCATCACCTCCGCCGGCTTCCAGTTTCTGCTGCTGGACACGTCTTCCCAGCTCTGGTACTTCATGCTGCAGTACCTGCAGTCCGCTGAGGTGAGATCTCCCGCCTGCCCCACTGCCTGCCCCCTTTGTCTCTCCCCCCAGGCCCCAGAGCCCCCAACTGCCTCCCCCTCTGTCTGCTGCCGGAGTAATCCCCTTCTCTCCCCACTATCCCCCTTCTCCCCACTGCCCCTCCTCACTTCCCAGCAGCTCTGCCTCTTGCATTCCTACCCCCACCGGCTGTTTTAACCCCTCGTTGTCTCCCCTGCAGACCCGGGGCATGGACCTAGTGGAGATCCTGTCCTTCCTCTTCCAGCTCAGCTTCTCCACCCTTGGCAAGGTAGGCTGGGAACCTCCTGCTCTAACTACTGGACTGCACTTCCCTCCCAGAGCTGGCTCCCAGGCCCCCCTGCTCTAACCTACTACACCACACTCCTCTCCCAGAACCGGGGATAGAACTCAGGAGTGCTGGCTCCCAGGCCCACCTCTTGAGCAAACTGATTTAACTGGGGTTTGGATCAGCTGAACAAGGCAAGAAGGAAAACACAGTAGGTTCTATCATGAACTTCTCCATGGGAGACCTGCTGGCTGTTTGTTCTCTTTTACAATCATAGCGTCGGAGAGCCTCACAGGGAAAGGGTATCGCGCCCATTGCGCAGCTGGGGAAACAGAGGCAGGGAGCAGTGAAGCAGCTTGCTTCAGGTCACTCAGGGAGTCAGGGAATTGAGACCAGATCACCTGAGCTCCAGCGCAGTGCCTGAACCACTAGACCCTCCTTCCTTTTGTTCTTGCAACACATGGTAGAAAACCTCTACAGGGACATTGCTGCTGCAGAGAGGAGGGGAGGGGAGTTAAGGGAAGCTGCGTGAAATTGACCCTACTGGTCAATTTCAGGCTGTGGGTGGAGAATCTGGATGGATGTTGGGCTGGGAGCCCCCGGTTGGGAACATAACATGTAGGATCAGACAGGGCAGAGCTATGGGGAGTGATTCTGAGGGGATTGATAATATGGGAGTCTCACTGGGGCTTCCTTATGTCTGGAAACAAAGCGACTTTGCTTTCGTCACCTCCCAGGATTACTCGGTGGAGGGAATGAGCGACTCGCTGCTCAATTTTCTTCAACACCTTCGGGAATTTGGTCTGGTCTTCCAGAGGAAGGTATGTGGAGAAGGACTGAGGGGCACCGGCAGAGCTGTGGGGGGAGCCCAGGGCTGGGATAGCAGGGGCAGCGGTTTGGGATTGAGGGGCACCAGCGGAGCTGGAGTGGGGGGAGCCCAGGGTTGGGCTAGTGGGGGGCTTTGGGTCATGATTGGGGGGCACCAGCAGAGCTGTGGGGAGTTGGGGTGATCTGGGGGCTGCGGGTCGGGATTGAGGGGCACCAGCAGAGCTGTGCATGGAAGGAGGGTCTCTGAAGACACCCCGTGTTTCCCCCCCTTGCAGAGGAAGTCACGGCGCTATTACCCCACCCGCTTGGCCATTAACTTGTCTTCAGGAATCTCTGGCACAACCACGGACACCCACAACCAGGGCTTCGTCGTGGTAGAGACCAATTACAGGGTCTACGCTTATACAGGTCAGAGGTCAAGGGTCAGAGGTCGCCCATGTGACTAGTCTCCGATCCCCAATCCCCTCATCACTGCAGCGCCAGCACATGGAGCGTGTGGGGGTAAATGAGAGCAGCAGCTGCTGCCTAACAGGCCAAAATCATGGGAGCCGGGGGGAGGGGTGAAAGTCAGGACTCCTGGGTTCTATCTCCAGCTCTGGGAGGGGAGTGGGGCTAATGAGTCAGAGCAGATGGGCTGGGAGTCAGGACTTTTGGGTTCTGTTCCCAGATCTCTGTGACCTGGAGGGGCACGTGCCCTTTCCCGTGCCTCAGTTTCCCCCTCTGACACAGGGTCAGTGATCCTGACCCCAATGTGTACATGCAGGGAGATCTATGGGTGGGATCTCCCATAGGCTGCGAAGGGTGATGACTCTCTGGGGGGCACTGATTCCATGAGATGGTGCTGGCCATGCCTCGGGGGGAGGGGGCTTCCCTAGATAAGGCCACTACCTGATTGTCTCCTATCCACTGCCGCCCCGCCCTGCCCCAGACTCGGAGCTGCAGATCGCGCTCATCGCACTCTTCTCCGAGATGCAGTATCGCTTCCCCAACCTGGTGGTGGCCCACGTGACCCGCGAGAGCGTCCAGCAGGCCATCGCCAACGGCATCACGGCTGAGCAGGTGAGAGCCGGGGGTAGGGGCCATGGGTTCACAGAGACCCCATGAGGGCTCCCACCTGGGACGGGATCACCCCAATCCTGAGCAACGGGGCTCCCAGCCTGCCCCTTGGAGGGAGAAACAGATCAAACATTTCCTGCTTTGGATAGCCCAGTTCCCTTCTCTGCACTCCCACCGGGAGCCAGGACTCCTGGGTTCAATTCCCAGCTCTGGGAGGGAAGTTGGGTCTAATGGGCTCCCAGTGCCCTCTGCCCTAACCAGGACTCCTGGAATTTGTCCCCAGCTCTGGGAAGGGAGTGGTGTTTAGTGCTTAGAGCAGGGTGAGGCGGGTCTATGAGGCATCATATGGACCCACGCTTACCCCTCCAACGGGACAGTCTGGTTACGGGGAAGGATCATCCAAAATGGGTTTGTACCCCCAGCCCTGGGGGCAGGGACAGGCTGTGGGTGGCTGCTAGGGGCTGCCGGCCAGTAATAATATCCCCTCCGCCTTCAGATCATCCACTTCCTACGGACCAGAGCGCACCCCGTGATGCTGAGACAGGTGAGGAGCCGGGGGGCTGGGTGCCAGGATTCTTGGGTTCTATCCCCAGCTCGGGGAAGGGAGTGGGGTCTAGTGGGTTAGAGCAAGGTGGGGGTGGGGGCTGGAAGCCAGGACTCCTGGGTCCCCACTGATATTTCCCTAACTTCTAGGGGCTGGAGTGACCTAGCCAGGGCAGAGATGAAAGGGGCTGGGCTAGAAGAAAAGCTGATTATTGACGGAGCAGGGCAGGTGGAGGAGAGGGGTTAGAGACGGGGGACGGTCCAGAGACCCAGAGGGGAGAGGGCAGATACCATAGAGATCAGGGCCCTATGGTTGCCTAGATGTTCTCCATCCTTGGGAGCTGGGAGTGGGACGTGGGGCTGGAGCTGCTGAGTGACTCCTCGCCTGCTCCCCCCGCAGACCCCAGTTCTGCCCGCGACCATCACAGATCAGATCCGGCTCTGGGAACTGGAACGCGACCGGCTGCGCTTCTCCGAGGGTGAGTGTCTTGGGGGGAGGGCTGGATGCTGGGGGGGGGCAGCAGCAGCAGGGAGGAGATGGTGCCCTGATGGAGTCTGATGGGTTTTTTTCCTCCCTCTCTGCTCCATTCTCCTCTCATCTCCCTCCTCCGTTCCACTTTATCTGTCCTGTATCCACCTCTCTGCCCCATTCCCCCTTTCATCTCCCTCCTCCATCCTTCCCTCCCTCTTCTTTCCCCTCCTATTTATCCAACTGTCTGTCCCTCATCCCCTTCTCTGCCACCTTCTTCTGCCTCCATCCATCTCTCCCTCTCTCCACCCTCTCTCCCCCATCCATCCATCCATCCTTCATTCCCCTTTTCTGCCCCATTCCCTCTCTCATCTCCCCCTCTCTATGTCTCCCACTATTCCTTCCATCTATTCATCCTTCTTCCTCCTATCTCTCCATCTCCCATTTTTCCCTCCATCCATCCTTCCCTCTTCTTTCATCCCTCCATGTCTCTCACTTTTCCATTCCTCCCTTTCCCCCCGTACAGGGGTGCTATACAACCAGTTCCTGTCCCAGGTGGACTTTGAGCTGCTGCGAAACCACGCGCGGGACCTGGGCGTGCTGGTCTTCGAGAACCCGGCCAAGCGCCTCATGGTGGTGACACCTGCCGGCCACTCTGACGTCAAGCGCTTCTGGAAGAGGCAGAAGCAGAGCTCCTGAGGGGCCCCCACGCCTGGCCAGGAGGAGTGGGCTGCCGCTCCCCACCATGCGACATCCGGTGCAGGGGAGATGTGTCCAGTGGTGACATCAGGAAGCTCCGTGGATCTCCAGCAGGGAAGGGGTTAAATTGCAGCACCTCTCCCTCACCCCTGCACACCCCTTCCCCCAAACTGGATCTCTCCTTTGGCAGATCTCTTTCAGCAGCAAAGGGGTTCCATGATGACACACTCCCCCCCTTCCCTCCTGTCACAGGGGTGGGGGCTAACTGGTCCCATCCCTCTGCATCAGTTTTTGAGGGGCTACTTCACTGATCACCCTAGAACCATGGGCTGGGAGTGGAGTTGGATGCAACCTTCCAAGATGTGACTTAGGGTTGGGATTGTGTTAGAAGCAGGTGGGGGTAGGTGTGAGTGGGTCTGCACCCTGCGTCTATGGGGTGATCCACAGCTGGGTTATGCTCCTTATGCCCCCCTCCCCCCCCCACACTCGATGCTTTCCAGCAGCCAGAGGAGATTCCTCTCGGGCCTTTCTCCCCTATGGGGCGCCAGCTCCTATCCTGCCCTAGGCCAGGGGCCTGAGAGACAAAGCAACTGACCCTGCTTTTGCTGATGGGTGTAAATGAGTAACTGCACTGGCCTTAGTGAGGCTGATTCCCCTCTCATCTGGTGTAAATCAGGAGTAACTAAATTGAAGTCACACCTGATTTGCACCAGTGGCAACTCCATGCATGGAATTGGAGTGACTGGATTCACACTGGCTGACCAGATCAGAATCCCACCCTGACTCTGCCATCGATGGGCTGCTCTGGATTGACACCACGCTCAGCATCCAGCCCTGGCTCCATGGGGTCTCTCTGGATTTACATGAGGGGAACAGGAGAATCCAGCCCAACGCCTGTAAATAGTTTTTTGTAACTGTTGAGAAGACTGAATAAAGCTCCGATTTGAAAGATTTATATTGGCTGGCTGGCTGGCTGACACAGAGCGCCTCCTGCAGGCAAGTATGGTGTAGCTGGGGAGCCCTGACTTAAATTTCCCTCCATGCAGGGGATGACAAAGCCAGGTTGTAAGGTGCTAACGGGCACCCCTAGGTGGAGGGGTTCAGGCCGCAGAAAAGCCAACACAGAATGTAAAACTTTCACCCCAACATACATCTCAGCTGGAGGAGCCTGTCCTTAGTCCCTCCGGAGGCCAGTGCTCGCCTCTACTCAGGTCTAGAAGGACTTTTGTGGCTGGGAAAAGGAGAAAGTTTGGGGAGGAGATGGGAATGCTGACAAGGCCACTGTCTGCTCCCATTAGCAGGGAAGGGGGGTTTGGGGTGAAGGCACAGGACTCCTGGGTTCTATTTCCTCCTCAGCCACAGATCAGTGCTGTCCCTGTGCCCCTCTGCACCCGGTTAGCCAGCTGTAAACCAGCAATATCCTTGATTGCAAGGGTGGGGGAGTGAAATTCCTTACTACTTGTGAGGTGCTCAGCTGAAGGCCATAGAAATGTCTAGGACTAACTACCATGTGAAAAACTAGAGGGGCTGGAGGTCTAGGAAACCAGCAGGTGCAGCTAAGAGCTCCTGTTGATGTCGGGATGGCAGGAGACGCTAATTGTGTAAAGTCTATGGCCAGTTCCCATGAAATGTTAGGACGGCCTTATTTCCTTGACCCATCATCAAGCCGACTGAGACAGCTGTACGTAGAGGCCTTAGTTGGATGTGGTTTTTGGAAAGCAGGCCTTTGATTGATGGGTACATGGACTAATTACATACATTGTGCCTGGATTGCACAAAACTTTCAGACAAGTCAAGGCCCTGGTGATTGGGGGGGACTTCTAGGCACAGACTCCTGGAATCCTGCCATCAGCTGTTAGGGCAAGGATGGCAAAACAAGGATGAAGGAAAGGTTACTCACCTTAAAGGAATGCAAGGGAACAATCATTTCATATTCATCCGTGTCTATCACTTACCTTTTGCTTTTCTTACGGCCTAACAGTGTCAATGGGGACTGGTGAGAAACTTTGCCCCTAAAATTTTTTTGATTGGAAAATTAAGATTCTGTAAAATTATTTATCTTCAACCATTTACTTTCTGTGGGAAATTTTGATTTGGTCAAAAAACCCAGCTGCCTGAAAAACAAAGTATTGCCATTTTAAAGCTTATGTGAATTCTTTAAGCTTAATAGGCTTTAGTTTTCAGCAGCATCCCCACAAAAGCCACACGGGCCTGGTCTTGCTCAGAAAGATTTGTCAGTTTATACTGGTGCAGACACACTTTTAGCTATTTAAAAGTGCCTGTGCTGGTGTGTCTGTTCTTTACACCGGAAGGGAAGTAAATTTTACTGGTATGAGGCACCTTTATCCTGGTACAGCTTCAGCCAAATTGGGGCTCTAGTGTAGAACTATATTGGTGGGGGAAAATCACACCCCTAGCCACCATAGCTATAATAGTATAACTAACGTAGATCTAACAGGTCTGTAGACATTCATATGCAAGTATCTCTAATGGAGGAGGAGCCTTGATAGCCACGCAGAGTAGCAGTGTCAGGGTTAATCCCTTAAAAATAATTGTGCTTTAGCATCAGAGTCAGAGCTTCAGGCTGCAGGAGTCAGGCTTTTGGTATAATCTGGTTGCTTTATGCTGATTTCAATCGAACCTTGGGCACTGAAAAATGCAACTGATACTGAAGTAAAGGAACTCATGATTAGCTACCAAGGATGCCTATAGCCTGTGTTCCATATTGTGGAAGTGTGATACTGTGAACAGAATTTATTTGGATTACATAAGAACGGCCGTACCGGGTCAGACCAAAGGTCCATCTAGCCCAGTATCCTGTTTACCGACAGTGGCCAATGCCAGGTGCCCCCAGAGGGAGTGAACCTAATAGGCAATGATCAAGTGATCTCTCTCCTGCCATCCATCTCCATCCTCTGACAAACAGAGGCTAGGGACACCATTCCTTACCCATCCTGGCTAATAGCCATTTATGGACTTAACCACCATGAATTTATCCAGTTCTCTTTTAAACGCTGTTATAGTCCTAGCCTTCACAACCTCCTCAGGCAAGGAGTTCTACAAGTTGACTGTGCGCTGCGTGAAGAAGAACTTCCTTTTATTTGTTTTAAACCTGCTGCCTGTTAACTTCATTTGGTGGAATTATGTGCGCTTTTTCTTTTAGAGTGTGATAGAGGAATAGAATTTGCTTTGATACCAATGCAAACGAGTAACTTTTTTGTTAAAAAAAACTTTATTGGCTTTGTTAGAAAAAAGGACACTTACCAGAACGAAGGACACCCTTTATAAATATGTCTGAACAAAAATACTTAGCAGAGAAAGTGTTAGGAAAATAAACTATCCAATTAGAAATAAACATTGCAATAGAAAAATAACTAAGCTTATGGGGCGGAGCTCTCTTTTTGGTGTGTGTTTGCACAGTGGCCATGACTTGGGGCTCTTGGGTACTAATATAACACAATTAAAAGGAATGGAAGAGAAACATGCTTCAGGATTTGCAGGCTGGGGAAATTGGCTAAAGACGTGATAAGGAGGAAGAGTTTCTATGTAAAGGATGAACAAGATTATTTATCGCTGGAAGTCCAAACTGATAGTATATTCCTATAATATTTCTGACATTGGGGAGATATGGATTCTTTGGTAGAAGTAACAGAGAATCGATTATTCTAATATTGCCTTGTAAACTAAGGCCTTTATCCAGAAAACAAAATTAACATGTGCTTAACTTAAGCTATGTGACTATTCCCATTGATATCAATGGCATGTGTGTCTAGGTGGGCAAATGCGCACATCTGTTTAGTACAAATTCCAGCAGGGCGGAATTTCAAAGAAGATAATATGGGAATCTGCGTCAATATTTGGGAAGGGAGCTGTCCCCATTGGTGGGTGGGGATGTGAAGAAATCTCTGAGGTGTAGGAGTGAGAGGCAAAATGCTCCACCATGGAGAAGTCGTGATGACAAGCCAAGAAACCAGATGTCCTTCAGGTCATAAGATGACAAAGGAGCTCGTGCTATAGGAGAAAAAAAACAAACAAACCCAAACTTTTAGAAATAGAATATACATTAGAGCAGTGATAGACTGAGGTGTGAGCTGCAAATGGCTCTTCAATGCATCTCCTGTGACTTTTTGAAGCATGTGATATTAAAACACTGTGTGACTTAACAACCAATCGGGATGCTTGTACTATTTTATTAACAAATTAATTTAATTATTCTCACAGCAAATAAGTTATAAACTGAATATTCCCTGCATTCCCATACCTGTAGCTCTTTTGGGTGATGCTGGTGGCTAACTGGGCTTCTGAACCACTGAGCTCTGGGTATCAGTGAGTTAGAGAATCAGGATAAGACGAGTTTTGTACAAGCAAACACAGATGGGGGCTGCTGAGCTATTAGCATTGGAGGTTTATACACTGGGCTGCCCAGAGGAAGGAGCAGAGGGGCAAGTGGGTGCGCTGAGGCTCTGGGAGGGTGGGGGGAGGTGGGAGTAAGCAGCATGGTAAATCCCTCTGAGCCGGACACCCCCAACTCCTCCCCACAGCCCTGACCCCAGCCCTTCTGAGCCAGACACCCCCTCAACCCCCCCCACAGCCCCGATCCCAGCCCTTCTGAGCCAGACACCCCCCAACCCCCCCCCACACAGCCCCAATCCCAGCCCTTCTGAGCCAGACACCCCCCAACCTCCCCCCAGCCCCGACCCCCAGCTCTGACTCCAGCCCCTCTGAGCCAGACACTCCCCCCCCGACAACCTCCCCCAGCCCCGCTGAGCCAGACACTCCCTCCCCCACAACCTCTCCCAGCCCCTCTGAGCTGGACACCCCCCCCGACAACCTCCCACAGCCCCAACCCCCAGTTCCAACCCCAGCCCCTCTGAGCCGGTTCCCCTCAATCCCCCTGCAAGCCCTGACTCCCAGCTCCAAGCCCAGCCCCTCTGAGCCAGACCCCTCCAATCCCCCCCCCATAGCCCTGACCCCCAGCTCTGAGCCCAGCCCCTCCGAGCCAGGCACCCCCTGACCCCATGCCCTCCACAGCCCTGACCCCCAGCTCTGAGCCAAGCTCCTCCAAGACAGACACCCTGACCCCAACCCCCCACACTCCTGAGCCCCAGCTGAGCCAGGCACCCCCGACCCCATCCCCCCCACACCCCTGACTCGCAGCTCTGAGCCCAGCCCCTCTGAGCTGGGCACCCCCGACCCCATCCTCCCCACAGCTCTGAGCCCAGTCCCTCTGACCCCGGGCACCTCCGGACCCAGAGCCCAGCTCCCCACTCAGCCCTGGGCAACAGCAGTGCTACCCCCAGGCAGTGACAGCCCATTGGCACCAACCATCACCATCACCCAGCGACAGTCCATTATGTCATTGCCAATGTAGACATACTGTTTGTCATAAACAGATAGCTAAGGGTTAATGTCTCTTTCACCTGAAGCACCTGACCAGAGGACCAATCAGGAAACCGGATTTTTTCAACTTTGGGTGGAGGGAATTTAGTCTCTGTGTCTTTGTTTTCTGGCTGCCTGCCTTCTCTGAGCTTTGGAGAAGTAGCTCTACTTTCTAGTCTTCTGTTTCTAAGTGTAAGGACAAAGAGATCAGATAGTAAGTTCTATGGTTTTCTTTTCTTTGGTATTTGCATGAATATAAGTGCTGGAGTGCTTTGATTTGTATTCTTTTGGAATAAGGCTGTTTATTCAATATTCTTTTAAGCAAATTGCCCTGTATTGTGTCATCTTAATACAGAGAGACCATTTGTATTTTTTCTTTCTTTTTTATATAAAGCTTTCTTTTAAGACCTGTTGGAGTTTTTCTTTACTTCAGGGAAATTGAGTCTGTACTCACCAGGGAATTGGTGGGAGGAAGAAATCAAGGGGAGATCTGTGTGTTGGATTGCTAGCCTGATGTTGCATTCCCTCTGGGGGAATAGGAAAGTACTTTTTGTTTCCAGGATTGGGAACAGAGAGGGGGAGTCTCTCTGTGTAGTTTCACAGAGCTTGTGTCTGTGTATCTCTCCAGGAGCACCTGGAGGGGGGAAGGGAAAAAGGATTATTTCCCTTTGTTGTGAGACTCAAGGGATTTGGGTCTTGGGGTCCCCAGGGAAGGTTTTTCAGAGGGACCAGAGTGCCCCAAAACACTCTAATTTTTTGGGTGGTGGCAGCAGGTACCAGGTCCAAGCAGGTAACTAAGCTTGGAGGTTTTCATGCTAACCCCCATATTTTGGACGCTAAGGTCCAAATCTGGGACTAAGGTTATTACATGAGTGGCAGCTGGTGGGAGATAGACAGAACCCAGAAGCCAGTAGAAATATTATATTTTTTCTTTTCTCTGCTAAGGGCTTTTTAGCAGAGAGAAGCAGTTGGTTTTAAAAGGGAACCAGAGAGAATTTTTTTTTTTCTGCTCTCTCTCGCAGTTTGTGGCTTGCATGTTAAGCGAGAAGCCATTAAGAACCTGTTAAGGGTCTTTTGTCATGCAATAGCCCTCCCATTAGGAGGCAAGACCAGCACTTATAGGCATGCAAATAAAGTGGTTTTTCTGGTTTCCCTTCATTGAACATTAGCTAGAGAGAGAAAAGGAAAATTAGCTAAAGGCACTGTTGCTAGGCAGACTTCAGGAGGCAACAGAGAACCTGCAGTTCAGAAGATAAACACCGGAGGGCACCCCAACACAAGAAAACAGGAACCATGACTTCTAAGGCAAAAATTGGCGCCGAAGAACAAATCAAAGAAGCTGAACACAGGCGAGAAATGGAAAAACACAAACAGCAACTGGAAATAAAACAAAAAGAGATGGAGATGAAAGAAAGAGAAGAACAGATCAAAGAGGCAGCCTACCAAAGAGAACAGGCAGCCTACCAAAGAGAACAAGCAGCCCAAGAGGCAGCACACCGAAGGAAACAAGAAGAAGAAGAGTTGGCCCACCGCCGAGAAATGGAAAAGCAACAAAAGAGAATGAAGAGAAGGAAAAACAGAGAAAACATGAACTGGAAATGGCAAAAGCTGGGTTGCCTGTGCCAGCCAACCCTAACAACCCGGCGCCAAATATTGCTCCACAGCCCAGGAAATTTCCCACCTACAAGGCAGGTGATGACACCGAGGCCTTCTTGGAAAATTTTGAAAGAGCCTGTCTTGGGTACAGCATTCCCGAAGACCAGTACATGGTAGAATTGAGGTCACAGCTCAGTGGACCTTTAGCAGAGGTGGCAGCTGAAATGCCTAAGCACCAAATGAATGACTATAAACTTTTTCTAACCAAGGCCAGATACAGGATGGGATAACCCCAGATCATGCCCGTCGGCGCTTCAGAACCCAAAAGTGGAAACCAGAGGTGTCATTTCCCAAACACGCCTACTACATTGCAAAAAACTATGAGGCCTGGCTAACAGGAAACAACATTCAAACCTTGGAAGAACTGAACCTCCTCATACAAATGGAGCAGTTCTTGGATGGTGTTCCTGAAGACATCACGCGGTACATACAAGATGGAAACCCCAAGAATATCGCTGAGGCGGGGGAGATTGGAGCCAAATGGATGGAACTGGCAGAAAGCAAGAAAGCTACTGTCAAGGGGAACGATTACCCCAGGGGGCACACAGACCATAAACCCTACAACCGAGGACAGCCAAAGACCCCACATACCACCCAAGTAAAGCCACAGATACCCTACCCTTCAACCTCACCAGTCTCCAGTAACTCACCTCGGCCCAGTGACCCATCAGATGGAAGATGCTTTAAGTGTAATGAACTGGGACATATCAAGGCCAAGTGTCCCAAGAACACCATGCGAGTGCAATTCATTACACCACCATCACACCAAAGATCCCCAGGCCCGGATGCCTCTCAAATACCCTTGGAGCGAAGGGAAAATTTGAGAGTGGGCGGAAAGAAGGTTACTGCGTGGAGAGACACGGGGGCACAAGTGTCAGCTATCCACCAATCCTTCGTTGACCCCAAATTCATCAACCCAAAGGCCAAAGTTACAATTTACCCCTTCATGTCACAAGCTGTAGACTTGCCTACAGCTCAACTGCCTGTCCAGTACAAAGGCTGGTCAGGAATGTGGACTTTTGCAGTCTATGACAATTATCCTATCCCCATGCTACTGGGGGAAGACTTGGCCAACCAGGTGAGGCGGGCCAAGAGAGTGGGAATGGTTACACGTAGCCAAACCAGGCAAGCTTCCAGACCCATTCCTGTTCCTGAGCCGTCCACAGAGGCCCCGTCTGTGTTACCAGAGACCCAGACAGAGGTAGTGGACCCGGATTCCATGCCAACCACTGAAACAGCCACAGCACCTCCAGTCCCAGGCCCGGAACTGGAACAGCAACCAGCACCAGCAAGTGCAACCACATCTTCAAACTCAACGCCAGAGGGCGCCAGCGAGCCAGAACTGGCAGAAGCAACAGACAGCCATACCCAAAAGGCTCAGCCAGAACCTGAAATGCCCTCAGGTGCACCAGCGGAGAGCGGTTCACCAGCAACGGAAACAACCCCATCACCTACATCGCTTCCAGAGGGACCAAGCCCAAGTCCACAGTCTGAGGAAGAACTGGTGACCCCAGCCTCAAGGGAACAGTTCCAGACTGAGCAGGAAGCAGATGACAGCCTTCAGAAAGCTTGGGCGGCGGCACGGAGCACCCCACCGCCTCTCAGCTCTTCTAATCGATCCCGGTTTGTTATAGACCAAGGACTTTTATACAAGGAAATTCTTTCTGGTGGACACCGGGAAGAATGGCAGCCGCAAAAACAGTTGGTGGTTCCAACTAAGTACCGGGAGAAGCTCTTAAGCTTAGCCCATGATCATCCCAGTGGCCATGCTGGGGTGAATAGAACCAAGGACCGGTTGGGGAAGTCCTTCCACTGGGAGGGGATGGGCAAGGATGTTGCCAAGTATGTCCGGTCTTGTGAGGTATGCCAAAGAGTGGGAAAGCCTCAAGACCAGGTCAAGGCCCTCTCCAGCCACTCCCCATAATTGAGGTCCCATTTCAGCGAGTAGCTGTGGATATTCTGGGCCCTTTCCCAAAAAAGACGCCCAGAGGAAAGCAGTACGTACTAACTTTAGTGGACTTTGCTACCCGATGGCCAGAAGCAGTAGCTCTAGGCAACACCAGGGCTAACACTGTGTGCCTGGCCCTAACAGACATCTTTGCCAGGGTAGGTTGGCCCTCTGACATCCTTACAGATTCAGGGTCTAATTTCCTGGCAGGGACCATGGAAAAACTGTGGGAAACTCATGGGGTGAATCACTTGGTTGCCACCCCGTACCACCATCAAACCAATGGCCTGGTGGAAAGGTTCAATGGAACTTTGGGGGCCATGATACGAAAATTCATCACCGAATTCTCCAATAATTGGGACCTAGTGTTGCAGCAGTTGCTGTTTGCCTACAGGGCTGTACCACATCCCAGTTTAGGGTTTTCACCATTTGAACTTGTGTATGGTCACGAGGTTAAGGGGCCATTACAGTTGGTGAAGCAGCAATGGGAGGGGTTTACGCCTTCTCCAGGAACTAACATTCTGGACTTTGTAAGCAACCTACAAAGCACCCTCCGACACTCTTTAGCCCTTGCTAGAGAGAATCTAAAGGATGCTCAGGAAGAGCAAAAGGCCTGGTATGACAGACATGCCAGAGATCGGTCCTTCAAGGTAGGAGACCAGGTTATGGTCTTGAAGGCGCAACAGGCCCATAAGATGGAAGCATCATGGGAAGGGCCCTTCACGGTCCAAGAGCGCCTGGGAGCTGTAAACTACCTCATAGCATTTCCCAATTCCTCACTAAAGCCTAAAGTGTACCATGTTAATTCTCTCAAGCCTTTCTATTCCAGAGACTTACAGGTTTGTCAGTTTACAGTCCAGGGAGATGATGCTGAGTGGCCTGACGGTGTCTACTACGACGGAAAAAAAGACGGTGGCGTGGAAGAGGTGAACCTCTCAACCACCCTGGAACGTCTGCAGCGGCAACAAATCAAGGAGCTGTGCACTAGCTTCGCCCCATTGTTCTCAGCCACCCCAGGACGGACTGAACGGGCATACCACTCCATTGATACAGGTAATGCTCACCCAATCAGAACCCCACCCTACCGAGTGTCTCCTCATGCCCAAGCTGCTATAGAACGGGAGATCCAGAACATGCTACAGATGGGTATAATCCGCTCATCTACCAGTGCATGGGTATCTCCAGTGGTTCTGGTACCCAAACCAGATGGGGAAATACGCTTTTGCGTGGACTACCGTAAGCTAAATGCTGTAACTCGTCCGGACAACTATCCAATGCCACGTACCGATGAGCTATTGGAAAAGTTGGGACGTGCCCAGTTCATCTCTACAATAGACTTAACCAAGGGGTACTGGCAAGTACCGCTAGATGAACCTGCCAAGGAGAGGTCAGCATTCGTCACCCATGCGGGGGTGTATGAATTCAATGTCCTTCCTTTCGGCCTTCGAAATGCACCCGCCACCTTCCAGAGGCTGGTAGATGGTCTACTAGCTGGACTGGGAGAATTTGCAGTTGCCTACCTCGATGATGTGGCCATTTTTTCAGACTCCTGGCCCGAACACCTACTACACCTGGAAAAGGTCTTTGAGCGCATCAGGCAGGCAGGACTAACTGTTAAGGCCAAAAAGTGTCAAATAGGCCAAAACAGAGTGACTTACCCTGGGGCACCAGGTGGGTCGAGGAACCATAAACCCCCTACAGGCCAAGGTGGATGCTATCCAAAAGTGGCCTGTCCCACGGTCCAAGAAGCAGGTCCAATCCTTCTTAGGCTTGGCCGGATACTACAGGCGATTTGTACCCCACTACAGCCAAATCGCTGCCCCACTGACCGACCTGACCAAAAAGACCCAGCCAAATGCAGTTAAGTGGACTGATGAGTGTCAAAAGGCCTTTACCCAACTTAAGGTGACGCTCATGTCGGACCCTGTGCTCAGGGCCCCGGATTTTGACAAGCCATTCCTAGTAACCACAGATGCATCTGAGCGTGGTATAGGAGCAGTGCTCATGCAGGAAGCAACAGATCACAACTTCCATCCTGTCGTGTTTCTCAGTAAGAAACTGTCTGAGAGGGAAAGTCACTGGTCAGTCAGTGAAAAGGAATGCTATGCCATTGTGTACGCCCTGGAAAAGCTACGCCCATATGTTTGGGGACGGCGGTTCCAACTACAAACTGACCATGCTGCACTAAAGTGGCTTCATACTGCCAAGGGGAACAACAAGAAACTTCTTCGTTGGAGTTTAGCTCTCCAAGATTTTGATTTTGAAATTCAACACATCACAGGAGCTTCTAATAAAGTTGCTGATGCACTCTCCCGTGAGAGTTTCCCAGAATTCAGTAGTTAAAAAGTGTTCTTAAAATGTAGAAGTCTGTTAGTTATATACTTAGGAGTATATGTAAAGGTGTGTGTTGTATTAATCTGTTTATTTTCAAGTTCTAGAAGGAAATCGCCGCCAGTGAGCTTCCCCACTGTCTGCAATTTGGGGGGCGTGTCATAAACAGATAGCTAAGGGTTAATGTCTCTTTCACCTGCAGCACCTGACCAGAGGACCAATCAGGAAACCGGATTTTTTCAACTCTGGGTGGAGGGAATTTAGTCTCTGTGTCTTTGTTTTCTGGCTGCCTGCCTTCTCTGAGCTTTGGAGAAGTAGCTCTACTTTCTAGTCTTCTGTTTCTAAGTGTAAGGACAAAGAGATCAGATAGTAAGTTCTATGGTTTTCTTTTCTTTGGTATTTGCATGAATATAAGTGCTGGAGTGCTTTGATTTGTATTCTTTTGGAATAAGGCTGTTTATTCAATATTCTTTTAAGCAAATTGCCCTGTATTGTGTCATCTTAATACAGAGAGACCATTTGTATTTTTTCTTTCTTTTTTATATAAAGCTTTCTTTTAAGACCTGTTGGAGTTTTTCTTTACTTCAGGGAAATTGAGTCTGTACTCACCAGGGAATTGGTGGGAGGAAGAAATCAAGGGGAGATCTGTGTGTTGGATTGCTAGCCTGATGTTGCATTCCCTCTGGGGGAATAGGAAAGTACTTTTTGTTTCCAGGATTGGGAACAGAGAGGGGGAGTCTCTCTGTGTAGTTTCACAGAGCTTGTGTCTGTGTATCTCTCCAGGAGCACCTGGAGGGGGGAAGGGAAAAAGGATTATTCCCTTTGTTGTGAGACTCAAGGGATTTGTGTCTTGGGGTCCCCAGGGAAGGTTTTTCAGAGGGACCAGAGTGCCCCAAAACACTCTAATTTTTGGGTGGTGGCAGCAGGTACCAGGTCCAAGCAGGTAACTAAGCTTGGAGGTTTTCATGCTAACCCCCATATTTTGGACGCTAAGGTCCAAATCTGGGACTAAGGTTATTACACTGTTAAAGCATTTAATATATTTAGTGCATTTTCAAATTATTAAAATTATTTTTGAATGTATTTCACTGGTTATTTTTTACATTTCCAAATACATGTTACTATAATAATGCAACTTTTTTTTTTTGGAAGGGCCCCCCAAAATTGCTTTGCCCCTGAATCCTCTGGGTGGCCCTGTGTATAAGCTCTTCCTTTCTTTATTTGGATTAGACAGAACAGTAGCATCCAGCTGAGGTTAACGGTGCTCAACACCAACGCTCGTTTTTAAGCTTTTTTAAAAGTGTTATTGATGTCACGGCAGGGAGTTTGGGGGGGGGGGGCTCCACAGTGAAAGGGGTTTGGATGAGCCTGTTGCTGGGGGGTGCCTGCTTTTCTGCTGGGGGGGGGATAGCAGGGGTGTTGCCGCAGGGAGGGTGGCGGCTAGCGAGGGGTGGATGCTGGGTGGCGGCTCTATGGACTGGGGCTCCATGGTACTGGGCTCAGAGCTGTTGCAAGGGGGATGCTGCATGGCCATGAAGGGGGGGACGCGGGGGAGGAGGCTGGCTGTCGTAAAACAACAGTTTGTGAAAAAGTTTGTCCTGCTCCCCCCCGCCCCCCAGTTCCATCTCCCTTTTGCTAGCGGAGGTGGAAGCAGAGGGGCTGCCTGCCTCCTGGGAGATGGAGTCCATCCAGGGAGCGCGGCTCATAGGAAAGAGCCTGTTTTCCCTCACTCTAGGCTTGTTGGCGGCGGCCCCCGGCATCCCGGGGACCCAGCCCGAGGCTGGTAACGGGGGGGGGGGGAGCTTGTTGCTACCCCCGGGGGGGGCAGTATCTGAGGCACCAGAAGCGGCTGCCCCCCCCCACCCCAGCCTGGGGCGACTGGCCGATTCCGACACAGGAGAGGTCGCACCGGAGTGTGGTGGACAGAAGGCCGGGCCGGGCCTGGGGGCAGCAGAGAACGGGAACATGTGGTAGAAGTTGGGGGTGCTGAGGCCATTGCAAGGGGACAGCTGTGAGCCCCGAGTCTGATTCAGTAGGATGCTGAGGCTTGGGGGCGGGGTGTTAGACTTTTCTGGTGGGCTTTGGGGAGGGGGTCTCCATAGCAAGCAGGGCCCACAATACCACAGCTAGTTTCCAAGGGGGTGGGGGTGGCAAGGTCTGGGATCGCGGGGGGGTGGTGGTGCATGGCGCCATAGCCATTGCAAGGGAGGGGGGCGGGGTGTTAGACTTTTCTGGTGGGCTTTGGGGAGGGGGTCTCCATAGCAAGCAGGGCCCACAATACCACAGCTAGTTTCCAAGGGGCTGGGGGTGGCAAGGTCTGGGATCGCGGGGGGATGGTGGTGCATGGCGCCATAGCCATTGCAAGGGAGGGGTTTTGGGGTGGGGGCATGGCATTGGAGAGTCTGAGGAGTTGTTGCTTAGAGAGGTGTTGTGGGTGGGTGAGGGGTGGCCAAGAGGAATCCTAGAACATGTCCTAAGAAGGAACAGAGCTGGGCTGTCAGACCAGGATATGGGGGGAAAAGAAAATTCTCAAGGCTTATGGCTAATAAAACACTGCTGACAGTCCCACTGAACAAATTATAGCAGTGCAGCAGAGAGTGAGTTTCTTAGGCAAGTCCCAGGCCATTTAAGTCTTAATTGGTCAAAACCAACACCTTAATCAACCTGGAAGCTGATGGGCAGCTAGTGCAGACTGTAGAGCCTGAGTTTTAATGTAGCCCCCTCCTTCCCCAACAACAAAGAAGCTTGCCAAGTGGGCTGCTAAATTCTGCACCAGCTTAAATTTCCAAATGGTTTTATGGTCCCAGTTAAAGCATGTTGGGATGGTCTAGCCTCAAGGTGACAAAGGCACGGAGGATAAAGAAACAGTTGTAAAATCGTTGCTGTACATCAGCAATAGAGCCAACCTTACTTTTCCTGCCACCTGATCTTCAGCAAGCAGCGTGGTGTCTGACAAGATATTCCCCCCTCCTCACATTGCAAACTTCAGCATCAAATGGCACACAGACCCTGACGCTTCCAGAAGGCTCGCCACTCTCAACCAACATCACCTCAGTCTCATCCAGTCAGCTCTCTTATACATGCCCCAGTCTTGTCCAAACAATGCCCAGTACAAGTGACTGTTCTGGTTGGATATAAGACATCAACACCATAACCTGTCTCTGCTAGTCTTTTCAACAGCCTCATATGCTCACAACAAGAGGAGTTGACATGGGGTCCATCTTGAGAGCTTCCTTAGAGGGTGGTACAGCTTGAGGAAGGCAGAAGGAATAGCTGTGTGCACAATATGGTGTGTGGTCTGGGGTTCCCTGAACACTACCTGCTGCCACCCCTTCTTACCAGTTTCTTAGTATCTGACATGAACAGACCTTTTAGAGCCAAACTAAATCTATTCTGTTGTTTAGATTTCAAAGACTGTCATAATATCTCCAGATTAGCGATTGAAGGACAAAAGGCAGTTGTTCCAATTAACACATCAGAGAAGATGGAGAAGGTGGAGAAATGGAACTCTGGCAATTCCAGTTGGGAATCGGTTCTTCTTATCAACAATGGAAAGTCTCATCTCTTGAATAGCAAGTTCACAGATCAGTTCACTGTATCCCAGGGGGATTTCATAGTGAAGAACGTGAGCAGAGAGGCACAAGGAGTTTACATGGTTACCTTTTTCCTGTCTCGGAAATGTGTAGCTCTTATCAATCTGACAGTGCAGGGTAAGTTCCACATTTATCCCCTGATAACCCGAAGTGACTCTAGGGCAGTGGTCCCCAGACTTTTTTGATTGCACCCCCCCCCCAGACACACACACCTGATCCAAGCGCTCTCTCTCTTCCTGCCCCCCGCAACCCATCAGAGTGGCAGAGTGAGTGGGGAAGAATGGAAGAGGGACCATGCACTAGGTATGGGGGGCATAATCAAAGTTTGGAGACCACTGCCCTAGAGCCCTAACTTCATGCGTCACAGTGATTGTGAGGCACTTTACAGACAAAGAGCCGTGAATGCCACAGATTAGCAGTGGGTATGAGGGTTTGCTTTGATGGAGTAATGGACCCGCTAGCAAATGACAAATCACCTGGAATGGGGCAGAATGTTGTGCATTTCCAAGGCTTCCTGGGAGGGGATGGCTAAGAGCAGTGATCAGTTGAGGGGCTGCACTGTATTGAAAATAGCTGCCTGCTGTATGGACACTCCTGGAAGAAGCCTTGTGACAACTAGGAGAATCTGCAGCCCTTCCCTTTCCTGCAAGGTGCTTTAAATCCTCACCCTGATCTCCTCTGTCTTCCAGCTCCTACGGCACCTCCATCGGTTATACCTGGGAACCAAGCTCCTGCAGCATGTAAGCACTTATTTTTTTCCTAAAGCTCATATCTAGCATTGTACACACTGGTGCTCCTGTCAGTGAAATTTATATCTGGGGGGGGGTTTGGGGGGGGGGGAGAAGAGGGTTCACACCCCGACTGAGAAAAAAAGAACTAGTGTAGACTAGATACAGTCTTCATTACCACTGGTATAGTGGCCCATCAGGGCATATCAGTGACAGGGGTTTGGGACTGCAGCCAAGGGAAGGTAGGAAAGAAGGGTTGGGGAGCTCACGTTAGGGCTTGTGGAAATGAGCTGACATTGGGAAGGGGAACCTGGTGGCAGGTATCAGGTGTGCCTGTCAGTCCAACATTCTTCCTTGCTGTGTGTCAACCTTAGGATCTGGGGAGGGAGGGGTGAGGTTTGAGTGTTTCCCCCTTCCATTGTATGTGTGCTGAGATCTGGAAGTTCCAGCTGTGGGGTCTGACCCTTATCCCTGCCT
Source organism: Gopherus flavomarginatus (assembly GCF_025201925.1). Taxonomy (NCBI): domain Eukaryota; kingdom Metazoa; phylum Chordata; order Testudines; family Testudinidae; genus Gopherus; species Gopherus flavomarginatus. The sequence goes on along the minus strand of NC_066628.1, from coordinate 5,607,128 downwards.
CCCTCACGTAAGCCAGGAGCTGGAACAGTCCTTCCCCTATGGCTGCTGCGCTGAGTATCAATAGGCATGCTGGGAGCATGCAGCAAGAACACACCACTGACACTGGGGCGAGGCACCGAGGATGGGTGTATTTGATGCCTATCACAGGGTCTCCACCACTGGGGAGAAGGAGATGGGAACACTCACGGAGCAGTTAGTCTCTGAGCTGTTTCAGGCTGTATTCTCCTCCCTAGGGTGTTCTCATTCAGCTGAGTGTGTCACATTGAGATCAGCCCCCTTCTCCCCATCCCACCTCTAGCCTTCTGAATATTTCCCCCTTTCAGCATCATCCTGTGCTGGGGATCTGGATAGAGCAAAGCGGTTGGTGCTGGTTAATCTAATACAGTACAGGAACTCCTCACTTAACGCTGTAGTTATGTTCCTGAAAAATGTGACTAAGCAAAATGATGTTAAGCAAATCCAATTTCCCCATAAGAATTAATGTAAATGGGGGAACTTAGGGGAGCGGGGAGCTGATGGTGGGGAGGGGCTGCTTGTCCACCCTGGTTCCAGGCCCCCACCAGCTAGCTCCAACGGGCTGTTCTTTCTCAAAGCAGTGAACAAAGCAGGCGGCTGCCAAACAACTATAAGAGAGCATTGCACAACTTTAAACGAGCACGTTCCGTAACTGATCAGCAATGTAACAACGTTAACCAGGATGACTAAGTGAGGAGTTGCTGTATTATAATGGAGGGCCAGCTCTGCTACATTTAAGAGTGAGAAGACTTTGCTGTTTCAAGGAAGATTCCTCTTAGTGTTCTAAAATCCACAGGCATATCTGGTCTTAAAATTTGGTGTGCCTCATGGAGGTGCAGGGCAGGGTTAGTGATCCACATCTGAAGTCATTTTGGAGTTACAGGCAGTCTCGCAAAGACACAAAGGATTTTTTTAAATCCCTCCAGGCATGCTCACAGCTCTCACTTTTGCACAGTGCCTGTCAGCAAGTCCCTCATGGCCCATCTTTCAGCAAATAATTACTCAGGTGGATATTGATCTGCTCTAATCTCAAACTGCTCATTTTACAATGTGCTTTTTTAAAAAAAAAAAAAAAAGCAACCTGTGGAACTTCTCTGCTGCAAGATGTTATAAGCAACTAACTTGGATTCGAAGGTGGTCTTATTTGAAGGGCAATGACATCAGCTAAATTTAAGTGGTGTTCATCCTCTGACTCCAAAGCCAAGGCTAATTACTAGCTTACCGAAAATCGAGCAGGAACTCGCCCCTATCCCCATAATATTGCACAATAAGATTCGTTATGGAGCCATGTTAACCCACATGAATACTGGTATTTTGCAGCCTTCCAACCAAATAAAGGCAGAGGTGGCTGTGTAGATACTTGTTCTCTGAATGGTTTAACCTGATTCCTGTTCCGTTTGGCTTGATTTCAGATCCAGCTTTGTGGGCTCTATTACCCATTCTGATTATTGTTGCAATAATCATTGTTGCTGTACGAAGATTTTATCTGAGAAAAGATGGATCAAGAGCCAGTGTATCCTGTACTCAGCCTTCAGGAGAAGAGGAAAGACTCTAAATCAGAACAGAATGTAAAAATCAGGGGCAAATAGTTGGACCATGGGCCAAAGCCAGACGCTTTTGAATGAACTACAAACTATTTAATTATATTTATTTTCTCTGACCAATTACTGACCATTTTTTTTTTTGGTCAAGGTCCAAATTTATTGATTACCCTTGTAAAGAAGTCCTGCTACTACAGCATCTCTCCATACATCCCGCAGCATAGACTTTCCTGGCTAGTGAGCAGGCCCGGCCTTAGGATTTATGGTGCCCTACGCAAGATTATTAAACTGGTGCCCCTGTGCCTGATCTGCTCTTAGCAACACAAACATAAGCTTACACTACTGGAAAACTTGCCACATTCATGTTATTAAAACCAGTTTAACTTAATTAAGCACACTGTAATGCCGATGGACTAGCACTAAAGAAGCAGCACTATAGAAAAAATTCTGATATGACAGAATGATACAAATAATATATTTTTTTTAATTTATCAAAATTTTATTGGAAATTTATCTGAAGAGGTATTGAAACAAAGATTTGTTTTTAATTAAAAGCAATCTTTCTGGCTTTTTTGGCTGCAAAATCAGTAATAATGTCATCGTATGACAGACAAAGTTGTGTCTTGTTTGATTGCAAGAATAGCAAGACCAGTTAAGCCTTCCTGACTCATTGTAGAGCAGAGATAGTTTTTAATGAGCTTTAGTTTTGAGAAACTCCGTTCTCCTGATGCTACTGTTACAGGAATTGTCAGTAGAATACGAGTGGCAATGTACACGTTAGGATATATGTCAACAAGTTTGCGGGTATGAATAAACTGTACAATGTCCATCACCGATTTTGCATGTGGCAACATTGATGACAGTGTACTCAATTCTTCGTACAGTTCAAGTCCATTTAAATCAAAACTATCACCGTGCTTCAGGAGGCTTTCTAGGTTCTTGCACTTTGTCATTAGTTGCTCTTGTTTTTCCTATTTCGTTGAATTTAGTTATGTCATACAAAAATCCAAACTGTTCATGGTGTACTTGCAAGGTATTAAACCTTTCATCAACCGCAGATACTGATTTATCCATCACAACATTAAAAAATTCAACCTCAGATTTCTTTTCTGGATCGTCTATGGGCTCATCTGCTCCTTCATATTCCATTTGTCGTTTTTTCCTTGAAACTCGTGTCACATTCGCACATGGAAATTTTGATTCTACACGGAGTGCCTGTGCAAGCTCTCTTGCTGTAACCTGTGCTTCTTTGAATCCATGTTCTCTGTATTTCACTAAAAAGTCTTGTGTGTTGTTTAGTAAGGTAAGTGTTGAATCAAGCTGCATCATTGGACTCTGCATTATTTTGCTTACATTTGAGCGCACGTCCAGACTAACCCACGGCATCGGCGGGTTAAAATCGATTGCTCGGGGATCGATATATCGTGTCTAGTCTGGACGCGATGTATCGATGCCCGAGCGCGCTTACATCGATTCCGGAACTCCATCAACCCGAACGGAGTTCTGGAATGGACACGGAGAGCCGCGGACATCGATGCCGCGCCGTCCAGACGGGTGAGTACCTCGATTTTAGAAATTCGACTTCAGCTACGTTATTCCCGTAGCTGAAGTTGCATATCTAAAATCGATTTTAATACCTAGTCTGGACGTGGCCTGAGATTTTAACAAGAATGTCATACCAGATTACGACAGATGTTAGAAACTTGAAGCTAGATATTTCAGAGGCCAATGACTGTGCTTCACTTTTAGCTTTTGGATCTCTGGCTTCTTCCGAAATAGCAACCAATGCTTCATAAACTTCCTCAGATTGATAACTCAACGTTTTTACACTTTCTACTCTGCTTTCCCAGCGTGTCTCAGATAGAGGCTTAATGGTAATACCATTGACATGTGCTTTGAATATTTGCCATCGTTGAGTGGAAGCTGAAAAGAGCACGTAAATGCGTTGCAGCAAACCAAAAAAAGATATAGCTTCTACAGAAGACTTGGCCATATCAAACAATATCAAATTAAGGCTGTGGCATGCACATGGAACAAAAAAGGCTCGTGGATTTTCTCTCAGCAATCTAGCTTGCACGCCAGAAATGCATCCTTTCATATTGGCGCCATTATCATAGCCTTGTCCTTGAATGTTCATTATGGACAATCCCATTTGTTTTAGTTCATCAAGGAGAGTTTGAAGAAGTCCAAAACCTGTAGTGTCTTGTACTTCTAAAAATGTGATAAACAATTCCTTAACTGTAATCTGTGCTGAATCACTAATGTCGACAAATCTCACTATTAATGACATCTGTTCTTGATGACTTATGTCCGGAGTGCAATCTAGAATTATGGCAAAATATTTTGCCAAAGTAACCAATGAAACAATTTTGTCTCTCACTTTATTACTCATTAGCATGATCAGTTCATTTTGAATTCTTGGTCCAAATAGTGGTCATGTATTTCATTTTCAGTTACTCTTCGGAGATGTTCACTCATCACTGTGTCAAATTTTCCCAGCAGTTGTACAAGGCCCCAAAAATTTCCATTTTGGGGCTGGAATAATTTCTCAATGCTTCCTCTAAAAGCAAGATTGTTTGTTGATAGATATTCAACAATAGATAATAGACGTTCAAGAACACGACGCCAATGCTGTTTTTCTGACTCCAGCAATCTTTGATTTTGGGCATCAAGAGATTTTTTAACCTTACACTCAGCTCACACCATTTGTGCATACTTTCAATGTGGTATTGTGCCTTTTCATGTTGTGGTAATATGTGACTAAGATTTTTCCAATCATTAATACCCATGGTTGCTATCTTAAAATTGCAACTATTGAAAATCTTGCATGGGAAACAAAATACAGCATCCTTGCATTTAGAGTACACAAGCCACCGTCTGTTGACAATTTCACCATTAGAAAATCTTTTGTAGTAATTGTTTTTTGTGAATTTCCTACCTCTAATGTCTTTAGGATATTCAAGACCTTTTATTCTCACAGGGCCTTTCTCAAGTATAATGGCACGGTATTCGTTGTTTAAAGATTGCGGCCATGTGCCAATGTCATCTATATCCCATGCTAGTACAGTTTCAACTGTTTTAATTTCTTGTTTTGTGTCTGCATCTGTTTCAAATGATTGTTCTCTGTCATCTGCATAAAAATTTTCTTGGGAAGTTACATGATGATCTTGATCAACTTTGTTGTTTTCATGATGTACAAACTTAAGAATAGAACCCTTCTGTGCTTCTACAGCTAATCCTATTTCATTTTTCCGATTTCTTTTTTGTGACCCAGAAGGTTGTTTTCGATAGGACATAACTTATAAGGGTGTTTTTTAAAGAAATACCTGTTTAAATTATTATTATCAGAAATATTATTTAAAATAGCTAATATAGGATAGCCGTGAGCCTGTTAACTTGAGCTAGTGCAAAGACTGAGACACAGTAGAGCTGGAAACCCATGTCATTTTTACAAAGCCACTTTTTAGTTTTAAATGTATAATGGGCATCAGTCTTAACGTTAGTTACAACTCTATATCAACTTTATACTGTAAATAGATCAATGGCATTATCCAGTTTTATAAGCTGGGTTTGCAAACAGTGGGAGAATATAACCCTAGTTTTACTCCTAGGTAAAGCGCAAAGTGACCAAAATGAAGTCAGCACAGAATCATCTCATCTAGATTAAGGTAGAACAGAAATGTTACAGAAGTCCTGTTGTGCCTTATTTTTGTTTGGAAAGACGTTAGTAATAGCAGCACATTCACATGATGATAAAATACATGATAAATCACTGCCTCTAAAGTTCCATCAAAAACTGACATTTTCACAGCTCTAGCATGATCTGCTGTACAGATTCTTCACAAAGAAGTGTCCCTGGCCTTTTTAACTCATTAACTATGTATTTACTTTATGAAAGTTGGAGAAAACATTGTGAAAATGTAAAACATTGGCTGCCCAACTTCTGGGCTGGCAAAAGTTATACTGACTCACAGGGAAAAAAAAAAAGCAGGAGAATCTTAGTACAACATATGGTCACTCTATACCAGGGGTCAGCAACCTTTCAGAAGTGGTGTGCCAAGTTCACTGTAATTTAAGGTTTCTCGTGCCAGTAATACATTTTAATGTTTGTAGAAGGTTTCTCTCTATGTCTATATTATATAAATAAACTATTGTAATTATCTGAGGTCTTGGCCACCGGTCCTGCTCAGGCCACTGCCAGGTGAGTAAATGAAACCCCAAACCGGCAGCGGGCTGATGGCTGGAACTCTAGACAAGGATCCCAGGCCCTGCTCAGCCCGCTGCTGGTCTGGGGTTCTGGCCACCAACTCCTGCCAGCCAGGATCCCGGCCGCCAACCCCCCCTCAGCCCGCTACCAGCCTGGGATTCTGCTCACCCAGGTTGGCAGGAGGCAGAGTGGGGCTGGCGGCTGAGCTCCTGACTGGCAAGGGGCCGGCAGCCGGAACCCCAGAGTAGCAGTAGGCTGAGTGCTGCTGGCACCCTAGACTGGCAGCAGACTGAGCCACTCAACCCCCCACCGGCCCTGCTCAGCCCGTCACCAGCCCACTCAGCCCGCTGCTGGCTGAGTGAATGGAACCCCAGGCTGACAGCAGGTTGAGTGGTTCAACTGGCCTGCTCAGCCCACTGCCAGCCTGGGGTTCCTTGAGGGTCCCCAGGCCAGCAGCAGGTGCTGAGGGGGCCGATGGCTGGTATCCCAGCTGGCAATAGGGCAGCAGCCAGAACCCCAGAGCAGTGATGGGCTGAGCTGCTCAGCCTGCTGCTGCATACCATCAAAAATCAGTTCACCTGCCACCTTTGACACGTGTGCCGTAGGTTGCCGACCCCTGCTTTATACACTAGTAAGGAGATGAGCGTATTACAGTTGTTGGAGAGCTCTTATCAGGAGTAACAGGCTATATGAAAGTCAGTCAACATTTTTTATTTCTCTGATGAAAACTGGCCCACTCCCTGCCTCAAACCAAACCTGTCACTAATAATTGTCAACAACTTAATTTTCTGTTTTTGGCTAAGATATTGATTTTTTTTTAAAAAAAAATATTGAAATTGGATTCAGGATTGTTAGCAAGAATTTTTGGCAAACAAAGTTGTTAAATGACAATCTAAATGGCAACACAGTACTGCTTTCATGCTTGGCTCACCCCCAAAAGCTGCAGTAGAGGAGGAGATAGGTGGAAAACTGCAGGATCCCAAAATCCACCTCTTGGGGTGCAGAGTGGAAACAGCAGCAGCAAACCCTCAGGTCCAATCACACGCCAATGGGCACCACCACCAGCCTTATGGACTATGGTGAAGTTAGCACAGCATCTGATCTCAGGGACGGGGCACCCGTGGAGCCACAGCAGCTCATCCTGCCCTGTGCAGCTCCCCCCGGATGAGATGGATCGCTGGCAGCTGCCAGCCAGGGGAAGAGGCGCTCCCCAGCTAGGGTGGCCAGATCCAGATGTCCTGATTTTATAGGGCCAGTCCCGATATTTGGGGCTTTGTCTTATATAGGCACCAATTACCCCCACCTAGAGTGACCAGACAGCAAGTGTGAAAAGTCAGGACAGGGATGGGTGGGGGTGGGGGGGTAAAAGGAGCCTATATAAGAAAAAGACCCCAAAATTGGGACTGTCCCTATAAAATAGGGATATCTGCTCACCCTACTCCAATCCCCTATCCTGATTTTTCACACATCTGGCTAACCCCAGCCAAGCCCTGTGTGACATTCAAATTCTGGCTGCCTGCCCAGGAAGTGAGTTACTTTCACTTTCATTCCTCAGCAGCCAGCCAGCCTCTCCTCCCCCCCAGCCCCTCACCCAACCCAGCCCCGATGGAGGGGAGGGAGGAGAGAGAGAGGGGTGCTCCTGGGGAGGAGGGAGAAAGGAGGGGATGCTCCGTGGGGCGGGGGGGGAGAAGAATGGATGTTATGGGAGACAACAAAGGATACTGGTTCCAGAGCCACAGAGCCTGCCTCACCTGACCTCAGCCGGGGGGAAAGAGTCACACTCACAGGTGAGCTCCTTTCCCAACCCCCACCCCCTCCCCTTCCCAGAGACCCCAGCAGCCAATCCCATTCCTCAGACTGTGCTGCATTCGGCTCTCTCTAGGACCCAGCAGCCCTGCTTCTACACTGTCTGGGCTGCCTGCAGAGTGGTGCCCCCATGCAGTGTGAGGCCCTACGCGGCTGCCTATTCTGCCTATGCCTAAGGATGGCCCTGCTAGTGAGGGAGGAGAAAAGGATTGAGGGTAGTGCCAGGGAGGTTAATTATTGAGCGTTGTTTTCTAGGTTTAATTCACTTTTCATTGTAGCTTTGCCACTCTACTTTCTGACCCAAAGAGTTTCTCCTTGTTTCACGATGAAAACATCAGTTTACTCTTAGTACAGTAGAACACCAAGAGTTATGAACTGATCGGTCAACCAAACATCATTTGAATCCAGAAGTACGCAATCAGGCAGGAGCAGAGACAGAAAAAACAATACGGTGTTAAACTACTAAAAAAGGGAGGGAAGGGGGAATTTAATAAGGTAAGGAAACTGTTTGAGCTTTTCATTTAAATTATGGTTAAAAGAAGCATTTTTCTTCTACATAGTACAGTTTCAAAGCTATAGTAAATCAATGTTTGAAAGAACAACCATAACACTTTGTGCAGAATTATGAACAACCTCCACTCTGGAGGTATTTGTTATTCTGAAGCTCTATTGTACTACCAGTTTCTTCAAAATGTGTTTGTATTAACTTTGTGGTTGGTTGGGCAGAGGTCAAACAAGTGTATAGGAGTTGTCTTATCAGAAGCTAGGATTTGTATTATGTCACAAGAGAGTCACACTTGTGCCTTAGGCCATGGCTACACTGGAGAGTTGCAGCGCTGGTGGCGGGTTTACAGCGCTGCAACTTACTCTGTGTCCACACTTGCACGGCACAGCCAGTGCTGCAACTCCATGGCTGCAGCGCTGGCTGTACACCTGGTCTGCTTGGGGTGTAATGATTGCAGCACTGGTGATGCAGTGCTGCTCCGCAGGTGTGGCCACCAAAAGCACTGTAATTGGCCTCCAGGGTATTAGGAGGTATCCCAGAATGCCAACAAACCGGAAGAGTGGCTGCTCCTGGGAGCTGCTTATCTAAAAAAACAAACACAGCTGCTGTTTGCTCCAGGGAGCAGAGACAGGCAGGGGAATTGATTTGGAATGTTCACAGCTGTTTGCTTGAGGAGAGAAGCAACACAGAGGAGGGGGGAGTCTGTGTTGAGCAGCTGCTTATGTGGTCTGAAGGCTATTTAGGAGTGCATAATTTGCATTTAGTGAATAAGAGATGGGTGGGGGAAGGGGTCAAAACTTTTAAAATGATTGAAGGTAGGTGCTGTGTATCTTCCAGTCCTTAGAACTTGGAAGGCAGGGAGCTGACAACACTGTCAGCTCCAAAAATCCACTCTCTGTCTCCCCCACGCTCCCTGTCACACTCCACTCCACCCCACCCCCCCTCTTTTGAAAAGCATGTTGCAGCCACTTGAAAGCTGGGATAGCTGCCCACAATGCACCAGTCCCAACAGTGCTGCAAATGTGGCCCCACTGCAGCGCTGGTAGCTGTCAGTGTGGCCACACTGCAGTGCTTTCCCTACACAGCTGTATGAAGACAGCTGTTAACTCCCAGCACTGTACAGCTGTAAGTGTAGCCATAGCCTTAGTGGTCAGGTAGATAAACTGAAAATGAGCTCTCACTGCAGTGCTCATGGGGGTCAACAGAAACTTTGGATGTAAAAACGGGGGGAATATAGAACTGGAGTAGGGTGATATTGGCTCTGAATATGCTGTTGGACCACCTATCTCCACTTCTGGTATCCACACTAAAATGATGCTGGAAAAATTAGAGGGGGTTCAGGGAAGAATGACAAGCACCAGAGGTGTGGGAAACCTCTCTTATAGGAGCTCAGGCTGTTTAGCCTGTTGAAGATAAGACTAAGCAGCTTGCTTGTTGTCTATAAGTGTTTACATTGAGTATTAAGCTGCAGACAGAGAGAATGAGAAGCAGTGGCTGGGAGTTAAAACTAAAAAACTTGAAACTGGAAGTGAGGTGCAAATTTTTTTTTTTTTTTAAACAGTGAGGGCAATTAGCTACTGGAACAACTTCCCAAGAAATGTGGTGGATTCTCTGTCACTTGGGGGTCTGTACATCAAATTAGATGCCTTTCCAAAAGATGCACTTTACTGTAACCAGATATTCTTGGGCTTGATCTAGAAATTACTGTTCAGTTCATTTACCTGACCATAGTAACAAGCATTAGTGAAAGTCTCTAGTCTACGTTATGCAAGAGGTGAGACTGGACCAGTGATTCTCCAATGTGGCCACCATGATTTTTGGAGTCCTGGAGCCCCTTCCTCCAGCTCCCAGCTGTGGCCACCAGCTCTGCTCCCTGAAGTAGGAGCAACCCAAGCCCGAGGTGGGGCTGGTGGTGTTTCATTAGAGCAGGGGCTGGCAACCTTTCAGAAGTGCTGTGCCAAGTCTTCGTTTATTCACTTTAATTTAAGGGTTCACATGCCAGTAATACATTTCAACCTTTTTAGAAGGTCTCTTTCTATAATATATAACTAAATTATTGTTGTATGTAAAGTAAATAAGGTTAAATGTTTAAGAAGCTTCATTTAAAATTAAATTAAAATGCAGAGCCCCCCCGGACTAGTGGCCAGGACCCAGGCAATGTGAGTGCCAGTGAAAATCGGCTTGTGTGCCGCCTTCGGCACACGTGCCATATGTTGCCTACCCATGCATTAGAGTGTAATAGGGCTGCTGCCTCTGGCTGGGGGGAGGGAACCAGCTCTCTGTCCCCACCCCCTTTGCCTTGATTGACATGGGATACTGGCAGGGCACTGATTGGCCAGAGACATTTTGTCAAACTTGTTTTAAAATGGAGATAGTAATAACTCACTTGTGGTATTAACACATATTATTCTTTACATGGAAGAGATTTATTATTCACATAATACTTCCAAATAATCATGTCACTAACCCAGCCCTAGCATAACATTTTAAGTGTCAAAGCAGCAGCCACTGTGAATTTGCTCTGGCCAATTTTCATGGCCCAAGCAAAAGTGTGTTTGAGAACCAGCATGTGATTAATCTGAGCAAGAGTGTTGTCAAGCTTAAGATGAACAACAATATTGCCAGTGTTAGG